>NW_027175435.1:0-244000 GCF_028021215.1 Eschrichtius robustus
CATGTAAATTATTATTATTTTTTGCAATAAATATTATTGATTGATTGATTGATTGATTGGCCGAATTGGGTCTTCATTGCTGCATGTGGGCTTTCTCTAGTTGCAGTGAGCGGGGGCTAGTCTTCGTTGCGGTGCACGGGCTGCTCACTGCAGTGGCTTCTCTTGTTGCACAGCATGGGCTCTCGGCGTGTGGGCTTCAGGAGTTGTGGCGTGTGGGCTCAGTAGTGGTGGCTCATGGCCTCTAGAGTGCAGGCTCAGTGGTTGTGGTGCACGGGCTTAATTGCTCTGCAGCATGTGGGATCTTCACGGGCCAGGAATCGAACCTATGTCCCCTGCATTGTCAGGCGGATTCTTAACCACCACCCCACCAAGGAAGCCCCCATGTAAATTATTACAGAGTGTTCAGTAGACCGACCTTGGTATAGGATCAGTCTTCTTGATATATGTATTTAATATGTATCTGTATGTGTATAGTAACCGTAATCTTAATGTATCCATTCCTCTCACCTTTCCGTTTAGATAACCCTAGTTTATTCTCTATGTCTGTGAGTGTCTTTCTCTGTGGAAATATGTTCGATTGTGTCAATTGTTAGGTAACACCTAGTAGTGATATCACAGGATATTTGTCGTCTGCTTTCCGACTTACCTCATGTTCTGTGATTATCTCTAGGCTCACCTATGGTGCTGGAAAGAGCAGTGTTTCATTCTTTTCCATGGTGAATATTCCATTGTGTACATGGACCACTTCTTCTTTGTGCATTCATCGGTTGATGGACATTTTGGTTGCTTCCAAGCCTTGGCTCTGCTAAATATTGATGCAGTGCAGGATTGCCAGCCTGTGTCTTTTGGATTTTCCCTGGCACATTCCATTCTAATTTACAACCTAGCAACACGACTTTCAGGAAGGCTCTGCTGCCCTACTAACCAGATTTGGAATGGAGAAATGCTGTCACCATGTGGCCGTTTCCCACAACAGCAGCTTTAATCACAGGGCTAACGGTCCCTTAAGATTCACAGTAATTGTAGGGCTGTAAATGACACGTGTCCTCAAAAAATATCCTGGGGTAGGTAATGGTCAAAAAAGTTCACAACACGGAAAAGTTTTCAAGAAAACAATTTGAAGTGGTAAGTTGTACTCACTCTTTTGTTTACAAAAATAGAAGAACATGGATAAAACCTCAATATCAGGAATTATTGGTTGGATGCAAATCCAAACTAGAAAAGGAGTCCGCCACCCCATATTCAAAATGACATCAGTAAAAAGTATACAAACAATGAATGGTGACGGGTTTGTCGAGAAATCCATACCCACTATGCTGTTGGTTGGATGTAAACTGGTAACAGCGAATCATGAGAACAGAACGGATCTGCGTTTAAAAGCTGAAAACTGAGCTACCATACGATGAGGCCGATCCCCTTAAGGGCCTATAACCTAAGAAGACCAGAATCGGAAAGACACAGACAGGAAAACATGCACTACAGCAATATTTACAATAGCCAAGACATGCAAGCAAAGAAAATGTCCATCAACAGAGAAATGGACAAAGAAGAAGTGGTATAAGTACCGAATGGAACGTTAGCCTCAGAAAAATATGATCAATGCCGCTTTCAGGATTACAGATGAGCCTAGAAATAATCATACTACGTTAAGTAAGTCAAAAGGGAATGACAAATATCCTATGACATCATTTATAGATGTTATCCTAAGATTGCTACCAATGAACATATTTCCACAGAAAAGGACGCTCACAGATTTAGAAAACAAACGAATGGTTAACCAAAATGAAAGGTGGGAAGACGGATAAATTGGGATTATGGGGGTAACATACATATACTAAGGTATGTTAAATGTATATAAACATATAAACTATATGAATTATCTAATCACCAATACATATAAAATATATACTGACCAAACACCTACCAAATATCAAGGGAGGTCTACTCAACACTCTGTAATAACATACATGGTAACAGGATCCGAAGATGAACAGATATATGTATGTATAATTGACCCGATTCTGTACAGCCAGACAATCACAACACTCTAATCAAATTTGCTCCGATAGGGGCTTCCCTGGTGTGGCAGTGGTTGAGAATCTGCCTGCCAATGCAGGGGACACGGGTTCGAGCCCTGGTATGGGAAGATTCCACGTGCCGCGGAGCAACTAGGCCCGTGAGCCAAAACTACTGAGCCTGCGCGTCTGGAGCCTGTGCTCCACAACAAGAGAGGCCGCGATAGTGAGAGGCCCGCGCACCACGATGAAGAGTGGGCCCCGCTTGCCACAGCTATAGAAAGCCCTCGCACAGAAACGCAGACCTAACACGGGCAAAAATAAATAAATTAATTATTTAATAAAATAAAAAAATTTTACTCCGATAAGAGATATAAATTAAATTTAAAAAACAAACATAAGTAAGGAGATATAAACTTCTGGGGGTTTGTCTGAGCACATTCCACTCTAATTTACAACCGAGGAACACGACGTCCAGGAAGACTCTGTTGCTCTACTAACAAGAGTTGAGGACATAATAATGCTGCCGCCTTGTGGCTCTTTCCCACAACAGCAGCTTTAAACACAGTGCTTATGGTCACTTAATATTCACAGGAATGCAGGGCTGTAAATGACACGTGCCCACAAAATATGCCCTGGGGTAGGGAATAGCCAAGAGAATTCAACACATGACAAAATTTTCAAGAAGTCAATATGAAGAGGGAAGTTGTACTCACTCTTGAAGAAAAAGAAAAAGAAAAAAAGGACATACCCAAAGCTCAGTATAAGGAATTATTAGATGCATGAAAATCCAACCTCCAAAAAGGTTTCACCTCACACCTATCACGTGACAATCACAAAAAGTCTACAAACCATAAATGCTGAAGTGGTTTTAGAGAAATGTATACCTTCTAGCTGCTGGTGGGATGTAAAGCGGTAACAGCACTAATGAAAACAGAATGCAGGTGCTTTAAAAGGTAAAAATTGAGCTACCATATGATCCGGCAGGGCACCTTCTGGGTCTATAACCTACGACCACCAGAATCGGAAAGACAGAGGCAGGCAAATGTGCACTGCAGCAATATTTAAATAGCCAAGACACGGAAGCAAAAAAAAAGGTCCAAAAACAGATGAATGGACAAAGAAGAAGTGGTATATGTACAGAATGGAATATTAGCCATGAAAAAAATAAAACAATGCCATTTGCAGCACCACAGATGAGCCTAGAGATAACCACAAAACGTGAAGTAAGTCAGAATGAAAAGAGAAATGTCCTATGAGATCACTTATGTTATCTGAAAATTCATATAAATAAACATAATGCCAGAGAGAAAGAGAATCTCAGATTGAGAAAACAAACTTATGGTTAAGCCTATGAAAAGGTGTGAGGAATGGAGAAATTAGGATATTGGGATTAACACACATAGACTAATACATATAAAATATAGAATCACCAAAGACCTATGGAATACCAAGAGTGGTCTACTCATCACTCTGTAATAACCTACATGGAAAAGGACACGAAGATCAACAGATATATGTATATGTGTAAATGAACAAGATTCTGTACCCCTAGAACAAACGACAGTTTGAAGTCAAATTGGCTCTGATAAACACTATAAATTAAAGACACAAAAAAGAATTAAGGAGGCTAAAAGTTATGGGGGTTTGTCCTGCCACATTCCACTCTAATGTGCAACCTAAAAGCACAACTTGCAGGAAGGTTCTGTTTCCCTAGCAAGCAGAGTTGGTAACGTAGAAATGCCGCCACCCTAAGGCCGTTTCCTCAAACAGCAGCTTTAAATCCACTGCTAATGGTCACTAACATTCAGAAGGACTGCAGGGGTGTAAATGACTCACGCCCTCCAAAAATGTCCTGGGGTAGGCAATGGCCAAAAGAATTCAAACGCGGCAAACTTTTCAAGAAGGCAATTTGAAGTTGTAAGTTTAACTCACTCTTAAAAAAAATAAAAAGGATATTGATAAAAGCTGAACATCAGGAATTACTAGACGCATGCAAATCCAATCTACCCAAAGGTATCACCTCTCACCAGTGAGAATGACCACCAGCAAAAAGTCTACAAACAACAGATGTTGAAGAAGTTGTGGAGGATAGCGTAACCTCTAGGTCTAAGTGGGATGTAAACTGGTAACAGCCAATAATCGGAATAGAACGGCAGTGCATTTCAAGGTAAGCATTGAGTTACCATATGATCCGGAAGGCCCACTATTGGGCCTGTCACCTGTGAAGGCCAGAATCAAAAAGACACAGGATGGAAAATCGTGTATTGCAGCAGTAGTTACAATAGCCAAGACATGGAAGCAACAAAAATGTCCATCATCAGATGAATGGACGAAAAAGAGGTCAATGTACACAATGGAATATTAGACACAGAAAGGAAAGAAACAACGCCGTTTGCCGCACCATAGATGAGGCTAGAGATAATCACACAACTTGAAGTAAGTCAGAAAGCGAGAGACACATATCCTATGATATCACGTATAGGTGTTATCTAAAAATTGATATTAATCAACTTATGTCCACAGAGAAGGACACTCACGTATTCAGGAAACAAACTTGTGATGAACCAGATGGAAAGGTGTGAGGAATGTATAACGGAGGATATTGTGTTTAACAGACATATGCTAATACTTTTAAAAGAGAGAATCACCAAACACATACCGAACACCAAGAGACGTCTACACAACATTCTGTAATAACCTATATGGAACAGGATCCAAAAATGAAAAGATAAATGTATCAATGAAACAGATTCTGTACACCTGGAACAAGCAAAACATTGCAATCAAATTTGCCCTGATAAAAATGAAAATTAAGCTACGAATACCAACAACAAGTTAGTGGACATAACTTCTGGGGGGTTTGCCCTGGCACATTCCACTCTAATTTACAACCTACAACCAGGACGTCCAGGAAGGCCCTGTTGCCCTAGTAACCAGAGTTGGGAATATAGAAATGCTGCCGCCTTGTGGTCGTTTCCTGCAAAGGCAGCTTTAAACCCAGCGCTAATGGTCACTTAATATTCACAATTACTACAGGTCTGTAAATGACACCTGCCCTCAAAAAATGTCCTGGTGTAGGTAATGGCCACAGGAATTCAGAACACGGCAAATTTTTCAAGGAAACGGTTTGAAGAGGTAAGGTTTTCTGTTTTACTTAAAAAAAAAAAGAAAATGGACATGGGTGAAAGCTCAATATAGGGAACTATTAGATGCATGCAAATCCAAACTACAAAAGGTATCACCACCCAACACTCAAAATGCTATCAGTAAAATATCTACAAACAATAAATGCTGAAGGGGTTTTAGAGAACTGTGTACCCTCTAGTTGCTGGTGGGATGTCAACTGGTAACAGCCAGTAGTGAGAACAGAATGGAGGTGCGTTGAAAGGTAAAAATTGAGCTACCATATGATCTAGTAGGCCCACTGCTGGGCCTATCCCTTGAGAAGACCAGAATCAAAAAGACACAGGCTGGCAATCCTGCACTGCATCAATACTTAGCATAGCCAAGAGTTGGAAGCAACCAAAACGTCCATCAACAGATGAATGCACAAAGAAGAAGTGGACCATGTACACAATGGAATATTCGGCATAGAAAAGAATGAAACACTGCTCTTTGCAGCAACATAGATGAGCCTAGAGATAATCAGAGAACATGAGGTAAGTCGGAAAGCAGATGACAACTATCCTGTGATATCACTTCTAGGTGTTACCTAACAACTGACACAAATGAACATATTTCCACAGAGAAAGACACTCACAGACTTAGAAAACAAACTATGTTTATCTACAAGGAAAGGTGGGAGGCATGGATACATTAAGATTAGGGTTACCATACGTGTACAAATACATATTAAATACATATATCAAAAAGACCGACCATATACCAAGGGAGGTCTACTGAACGCTCTGTAATAATTTACACGGGGGCTTCCCGGGTGGCGCCGTGGTTAAGAATCCCCCTGGCAATGCAGGGGACACGGCGTCGATCCCTGGTCCGGGAAGATCCCACATGCCGCAGAGCAACTAAGCCCGTGCACCACAACTACTGAGCCTGCGCTCTAGAGCCCACGAGCCACGACTACTGAGCCCACACACCAAAACTACTAAAGCCCGCACGCCTAGAGTACGTGCTCCACAACAAGAGAAGCCACTGCAGTTAGATGCCCGTGCAGCGCAACGGAGAGTAGCCCCCGCTCACCGCAACGAGAGACAGCCCACATGCAGCAACGAAGATCCAACTCAGCCAAAAATAAATAAATAAATAAAATAAGTCTATTAAAATAAATAGTAATTTACATGGGAAGAGGATCTGTACATGTATAGATATATATGATGTTCAATTGAACCTGATTGTGCCCACCTAGGACAAACACTATTCTAATCATTACCCCACTTTAAAAAATTAAACCCAGGAACAACAATCAATGAGACATAAACTTACTGGGGTTCTCCCTGGCACATTCCATTCTAATTTACAACCTAGCAACACGACTTTCAGGAAGGCTCTGCTGCCCTACTAACCAGATTTGGAATGGAGAAATGCTGTCACCATGTGGCCGTTTCCCACAACAGCAGCTTTAATCACAGGGCTAACGGTCCCTTAAGATTCACAGTAATTGTAGGGCTGTAAATGACACGTGTCCTCAAAAAATGTCCTGGGGTAGGTAATGGTCAAAAAAGTTCACAACACGGAAAAGTTTTCAAGAAAACAATTTGAAGAGGTAAGTTGTACTCACTCTTTTGTTTACAAAAATAGAAGAACATGGATAAAACCTCAATATCAGGAATTATTGGTTGGATGCAAATCCAAACTAGAAAAGGAGTCCGCCACCCCATATTCAAAATGACATCAGTAAAAAGTATACAAACAATGAATGGTGACGGGTTTGTCGAGAAATCCATACCCACTATGCTGTTGGTTGGATGTAAACTGGTAACAGCGAATCATGAGAACAGAACGGATCTGCGTTTAAAAGCTGAAAACTGAGCTACCATACGATGAGGCCGATCCCCTTAAGGGCCTATAACCTAAGAAGACCAGAATCGGAAAGACACAGACAGGAAAACATGCACTACAGCAATATTTACAATAGCCAAGACATGCAAGCAAAGAAAATGTCCATCAACAGAGAAATGGACAAAGAAGAAGTGGTATAAGTACCGAATGGAACGTTAGCCTCAGAAAAATATGATCAATGCCGCTTTCAGGATTACAGATGAGCCTAGAAATAATCATACTACGTTAAGTAAGTCAAAAGGGAATGACAAATATCCTATGACATCATTTATAGATGTTATCCTAAGATTGCTACCAATGAACATATTTCCACAGAAAAGGACGCTCACAGATTTAGAAAACAAACGAATGGTTAACCAAAATGAAAGGTGGGAAGACGGATAAATTGGGATTATGGGGGTAACATACATATACTAAGGTATGTTAAATGTATATAAACATATAAACTATATGAATTATCTAATCACCAATACATATAAAATATATACTGACCAAACACCTACCAAATATCAAGGGAGGTCTACTCAACACTCTGTAATAACATACATGGTAACAGGATCCGAAGATGAACAGATATATGTATGTATAATTGACCCGATTCTGTACAGCCAGACAATCACAACACTCTAATCAAATTTGCTCCGATAGGGGCTTCCCTGGTGTGGCAGTGGTTGAGAATCTGCCTGCCAATGCAGGGGACACGGGTTCGAGCCCTGGTATGGGAAGATTCCACGTGCCGCGGAGCAACTAGGCCCGTGAGCCAAAACTACTGAGCCTGCGCGTCTGGAGCCTGTGCTCCACAACAAGAGAGGCCGCGATAGTGAGAGGCCCGCGCACCACGATGAAGAGTGGGCCCCGCTTGCCACAGCTATAGAAAGCCCTCGCACAGAAACGCAGACCTAACACGGGCAAAAATAAATAAATTAATTATTTAATAAAATAAAAAAATTTTACTCCGATAAGAGATATAAATTAAATTTAAAAAACAAACATAAGTAAGGAGATATAAACTTCTGGGGGTTTGTCTGAGCACATTCCACTCTAATTTACAACCGAGGAACACGACGTCCAGGAAGACTCTGTTGCTCTACTAACAAGAGTTGAGGACATAATAATGCTGCCGCCTTGTGGCTCTTTCCCACAACAGCAGCTTTAAACACAGTGCTTATGGTCACTTAATATTCACAGGAATGCAGGGCTGTAAATGACACGTGCCCACAAAATATGCCCTGGGGTAGGGAATAGCCAAGAGAATTCAACACATGACAAAATTTTCAAGAAGTCAATATGAAGAGGGAAGTTGTACTCACTCTTGAAGAAAAAGAAAAAGAAAAAAAGGACATACCCAAAGCTCAGTATAAGGAATTATTAGATGCATGAAAATCCAACCTCCAAAAAGGTTTCACCTCACACCTATCACGTGACAATCACAAAAAGTCTACAAACCATAAATGCTGAAGTGGTTTTAGAGAAATGTATACCTTCTAGCTGCTGGTGGGATGTAAAGCGGTAACAGCACTAATGAAAACAGAATGCAGGTGCTTTAAAAGGTAAAAATTGAGCTACCATATGATCCGGCAGGGCACCTTCTGGGTCTATAACCTACGACCACCAGAATCGGAAAGACAGAGGCAGGCAAATGTGCACTGCAGCAATATTTAAATAGCCAAGACACGGAAGCAAAAAAAAAGGTCCAAAAACAGATGAATGGACAAAGAAGAAGTGGTATATGTACAGAATGGAATATTAGCCATGAAAAAAATAAAACAATGCCATTTGCAGCACCACAGATGAGCCTAGAGATAACCACAAAACGTGAAGTAAGTCAGAATGAAAAGAGAAATGTCCTATGAGATCACTTATGTTATCTGAAAATTCATATAAATAAACATAATGCCAGAGAGAAAGAGAATCTCAGATTGAGAAAACAAACTTATGGTTAAGCCTATGAAAAGGTGTGAGGAATGGAGAAATTAGGATATTGGGATTAACACACATAGACTAATACATATAAAATATAGAATCACCAAAGACCTATGGAATACCAAGAGTGGTCTACTCATCACTCTGTAATAACCTACATGGAAAAGGACACGAAGATCAACAGATATATGTATATGTGTAAATGAACAAGATTCTGTACCCCTAGAACAAACGACAGTTTGAAGTCAAATTGGCTCTGATAAACACTATAAATTAAAGACACAAAAAAGAATTAAGGAGGCTAAAAGTTATGGGGGTTTGTCCTGCCACATTCCACTCTAATGTGCAACCTAAAAGCACAACTTGCAGGAAGGTTCTGTTTCCCTAGCAAGCAGAGTTGGTAACGTAGAAATGCCGCCACCCTAAGGCCGTTTCCTCAAACAGCAGCTTTAAATCCACTGCTAATGGTCACTAACATTCAGAAGGACTGCAGGGGTGTAAATGACTCACGCCCTCCAAAAATGTCCTGGGGTAGGCAATGGCCAAAAGAATTCAAACGCGGCAAACTTTTCAAGAAGGCAATTTGAAGTTGTAAGTTTAACTCACTCTTAAAAAAAATAAAAAGGATATTGATAAAAGCTGAACATCAGGAATTACTAGACGCATGCAAATCCAATCTACCCAAAGGTATCACCTCTCACCAGTGAGAATGACCACCAGCAAAAAGTCTACAAACAACAGATGTTGAAGAAGTTGTGGAGGATAGCGTAACCTCTAGGTCTAAGTGGGATGTAAACTGGTAACAGCCAATAATCGGAATAGAACGGCAGTGCATTTCAAGGTAAGCATTGAGTTACCATATGATCCGGAAGGCCCACTATTGGGCCTGTCACCTGTGAAGGCCAGAATCAAAAAGACACAGGATGGAAAATCGTGTATTGCAGCAGTAGTTACAATAGCCAAGACATGGAAGCAACAAAAATGTCCATCATCAGATGAATGGACGAAAAAGAGGTCAATGTACACAATGGAATATTAGACACAGAAAGGAAAGAAACAACGCCGTTTGCCGCACCATAGATGAGGCTAGAGATAATCACACAACTTGAAGTAAGTCAGAAAGCGAGAGACACATATCCTATGATATCACGTATAGGTGTTATCTAAAAATTGATATTAATCAACTTATGTCCACAGAGAAGGACACTCACGTATTCAGGAAACAAACTTGTGATGAACCAGATGGAAAGGTGTGAGGAATGTATAACGGAGGATATTGTGTTTAACAGACATATGCTAATACTTTTAAAAGAGAGAATCACCAAACACATACCGAACACCAAGAGACGTCTACACAACATTCTGTAATAACCTATATGGAACAGGATCCAAAAATGAAAAGATAAATGTATCAATGAAACAGATTCTGTACACCTGGAACAAGCAAAACATTGCAATCAAATTTGCCCTGATAAAAATGAAAATTAAGCTACGAATACCAACAACAAGTTAGTGGACATAACTTCTGGGGGGTTTGCCCTGGCACATTCCACTCTAATTTACAACCTACAACCAGGACGTCCAGGAAGGCCCTGTTGCCCTAGTAACCAGAGTTGGGAATATAGAAATGCTGCCGCCTTGTGGTCGTTTCCTGCAAAGGCAGCTTTAAACCCAGCGCTAATGGTCACTTAATATTCACAATTACTACAGGTCTGTAAATGACACCTGCCCTCAAAAAATGTCCTGGTGTAGGTAATGGCCACAGGAATTCAGAACACGGCAAATTTTTCAAGGAAACGGTTTGAAGAGGTAAGGTTTTCTGTTTTACTTAAAAAAAAAAAAGAAAATGGACATGGGTGAAAGCTCAATATAGGGAACTATTAGATGCATGCAAATCCAAACTACAAAAGGTATCACCACCCAACACTCAAAATGCTATCAGTAAAATATCTACAAACAATAAATGCTGAAGGGGTTTTAGAGAACTGTGTACCCTCTAGTTGCTGGTGGGATGTCAACTGGTAACAGCCAGTAGTGAGAACAGAATGGAGGTGCGTTGAAAGGTAAAAATTGAGCTACCATATGATCTAGTAGGCCCACTGCTGGGCCTATCCCTTGAGAAGACCAGAATCAAAAAGACACAGGCTGGCAATCCTGCACTGCATCAATACTTAGCGTAGCCAAGAGTTGGAAGCAACCAAAACGTCCATCAACAGATGAATGCACAAAGAAGAAGTGGACCATGTACACAATGGAATATTCGGCATAGAAAAGAATGAAACACTGCTCTTTGCAGCAACATAGATGAGCCTAGAGATAATCAGAGAACATGAGGTAAGTCGGAAAGCAGATGACAAATATCCTGTGATATCACTTCTAGGTGTTACCTAACAACTGACACAAATGAACATATTTCCACAGAGAAAGACACTCACAGACTTAGAAAACAAACTATGTTTATCTACAAGGAAAGGTGGGAGGCATGGATACATTAAGATTAGGGTTACCATACGTGTACAAATACATATTAAATACATATATCAAAAAGACCGACCATATACCAAGGGAGGTCTACTGAACGCTCTGTAATAATTTACACGGGGGCTTCCCGGGTGGCGCCGTGGTTAAGAATCCCCCTGGCAATGCAGGGGACATGGCGTCGATCCCTGGTCCGGGAAGATCCCACATGCCGCAGAGCAACTAAGCCCGTGCACCACAACTACTGAGCCTGCGCTCTAGAGCCCACGAGCCACGACTACTGAGCCCACACACCAAAACTACTAAAGCCCGCACGCCTAGAGTACGTGCTCCACAACAAGAGAAGCCACTGCAGTTAGATGCCCCTGCAGCGCAACGGAGAGTAGCCCCCGCTCACCGCAACGAGAGACAGACCACATGCAGCAACGAAGATCCAACTCAGCCAAAAATAAATAAATAAATAAAATAAGTCTATTAAAATAAATAGTAATTTACATGGGAAGAGGATCTGTACATGTATAGATATATATGATGTTCAATTGAACCTGATTGTGCCCACCTAGGACAAACACTATTCTAATCATTACCCCACTTTAAAAAATTAAACCCAGGAACAACAATCAATGAGACATAAACTTACTGGGGTTCTCCCTGGCACATTCCATTCTAATTTACAACCTAGCAACACGACTTTCAGGAAGGCTCTGCTGCCCTACTAACCAGATTTGGAATGGAGAAATGCTGTCACCATGTGGCCGTTTCCCACAACAGCAGCTTTAATCACAGGGCTAACGGTCCCTTAAGATTCACAGTAATTGTAGGGCTGTAAATGACACGTGTCCTCAAAAAATGTCCTGGGGTAGGTAATGGTCAAAAAAGTTCACAACACGGAAAAGTTTTCAAGAAAACAATTTGAAGAGGTAAGTTGTACTCACTCTTTTGTTTACAAAAATAGAAGAACATGGATAAAACCTCAATATCAGGAATTATTGGTTGGATGCAAATCCAAACTAGAAAAGGAGTCCGCCACCCCATATTCAAAATGACATCAGTAAAAAGTATACAAACAATGAATGGTGACGGGTTTGTCGAGAAATCCATACCCACTATGCTGTTGGTTGGATGTAAACTGGTAACAGCGAATCATGAGAACAGAACGGATCTGCGTTTAAAAGCTGAAAACTGAGCTACCATACGATGAGGCCGATCCCCTTAAGGGCCTATAACCTAAGAAGACCAGAATCGGAAAGACACAGACAGGAAAACATGCACTACAGCAATATTTACAATAGCCAAGACATGCAAGCAAAGAAAATGTCCATCAACAGAGAAATGGACAAAGAAGAAGTGGTATAAGTACCGAATGGAACGTTAGCCTCAGAAAAATATGATCAATGCCGCTTTCAGGATTACAGATGAGCCTAGAAATAATCATACTACGTTAAGTAAGTCAAAAGGGAATGACAAATATCCTATGACATCATTTATAGATGTTATCCTAAGATTGCTACCAATGAACATATTTCCACAGAAAAGGACGCTCACAGATTTAGAAAACAAACGAATGGTTAACCAAAATGAAAGGTGGGAAGACGGATAAATTGGGATTATGGGGGTAACATACATATACTAAGGTATGTTAAATGTATATAAACATATAAACTATATGAATTATCTAATCACCAATACATATAAAATATATACTGACCAAACACCTACCAAATATCAAGGGAGGTCTACTCAACACTCTGTAATAACATACATGGTAACAGGATCCGAAGATGAACAGATATATGTATGTATAATTGACCCGATTCTGTACAGCCAGACAATCACAACACTCTAATCAAATTTGCTCCGATAGGGGCTTCCCTGGTGTGGCAGTGGTTGAGAATCTGCCTGCCAATGCAGGGGACACGGGTTCGAGCCCTGGTATGGGAAGATTCCACGTGCCGCGGAGCAACTAGGCCCGTGAGCCAAAACTACTGAGCCTGCGCGTCTGGAGCCTGTGCTCCGCAACAAGAGAGGCCGCGATAGTGAGAGGCCCGCGCACCACGATGAAGAGTGGGCCCCGCTTGCCACAGCTATAGAAAGCCCTCGCACAGAAACGCAGACCTAACACGGGCAAAAATAAATAAATTAATTATTTAATAAAATAAAAAAATTTTACTCCGATAAGAGATATAAATTAAATTTAAAAAACAAACATAAGTAAGGAGATATAAACTTCTGGGGGTTTGTCTGAGCACATTCCACTCTAATTTACAACCGAGGAACACGACGTCCAGGAAGACTCTGTTGCTCTACTAACAAGAGTTGAGGACATAATAATGCTGCCGCCTTGTGGCTCTTTCCCACAACAGCAGCTTTAAACACAGTGCTTATGGTCACTTAATATTCACAGGAATGCAGGGCTGTAAATGACACGTGCCCACAAAATATGCCCTGGGGTAGGGAATAGCCAAGAGAATTCAACACATGACAAAATTTTCAAGAAGTCAATATGAAGAGGGAAGTTGTACTCACTCTTGAAGAAAAAGAAAAAGAAAAAAAGGACATACCCAAAGCTCAGTATAAGGAATTATTAGATGCATGAAAATCCAACCTCCAAAAAGGTTTCACCTCACACCTATCACGTGACAATCACAAAAAGTCTACAAACCATAAATGCTGAAGGGGTTTTAGAGAAATGTATACCTTCTAGCTGCTGGTGGGATGTAAAGCGGTAACAGCACTAATGAAAACAGAATGCAGGTTCTTTAAAAGGTAAAAATTGAGCTACCATATGATCCGGCAGGGCACCTTCTGGGTCTATAACCTACGACCACCAGAATCGGAAAGACAGAGGCAGGCAAATGTGCACTGCAGCAATATTTAAATAGCCAAGACACGGAAGCAAAAAAAAAGGTCCAAAAACAGATGAATGGACAAAGAAGAAGTGGTATATGTACAGAATGGAATATTAGCCATGAAAAAAATAAAACAATGCCATTTGCAGCACCACAGATGAGCCTAGAGATAACCACAAAACGTGAAGTAAGTCAGAATGAAAAGAAAAATGTCCTATGAGATCACTTATGTTATCTGAAAATTCATATAAATAAACATAATGCCAGAGAGAAAGAGAATCTCAGATTGAGAAAACAAACTTATGGTTAAGCCTATGAAAAGGTGTGAGGAATGGAGAAATTAGGATATTGGGATTAACACACATAGACTAATACATATAAAATATAGAATCACCAAAGACCTATGGAATACCAAGAGTGGTCTACTCATCACTCTGTAATAACCTACATGGAAAAGGACACGAAGATCAACAGATATATGTATATGTGTAAATGAACAAGATTCTGTACCCCTAGAACAAACGACAGTTTGAAGTCAAATTGGCTCTGATAAACACTATAAATTAAAGACACAAAAAAGAATTAAGGAGGCTAAAAGTTATGGGGGTTTGTCCTGCCACATTCCACTCTAATGTGCAACCTAAAAGCACAACTTGCAGGAAGGTTCTGTTTCCCTAGCAAGCAGAGTTGGTAACGTAGAAATGCCGCCACCCTAAGGCCGTTTCCTCAAACAGCAGCTTTAAATCCACTGCTAATGGTCACTAACATTCAGAAGGACTGCAGGGGTGTAAATGACTCACGCCCTCCAAAAATGTCCTGGGGTAGGCAATGGCCAAAAGAATTCAAACGCGGCAAACTTTTCAAGAAGGCAATTTGAAGTTGTAAGTTTAACTCACTCTTAAAAAAAATAAAAAGGATATTGATAAAAGCTGAACATCAGGAATTACTAGACGCATGCAAATCCAATCTACCCAAAGGTATCACCTCTCACCAGTGAGAATGACCACCAGCAAAAAGTCTACAAACAACAGATGTTGAAGAAGTTGTGGAGGATAGCGTAACCTCTAGGTCTAAGTGGGATGTAAACTGGTAACAGCCAATAATCGGAATAGAACGGCAGTGCATTTCAAGGTAAGCATTGAGTTACCATATGATCCGGAAGGCCCACTATTGGGCCTGTCACCTGTGAAGGCCAGAATCAAAAAGACACAGGATGGAAAATCGTGTATTGCAGCAGTAGTTACAATAGCCAAGACATGGAAGCAACAAAAATGTCCATCATCAGATGAATGGACGAAAAAGAGGTCAATGTACACAATGGAATATTAGACACAGAAAGGAAAGAAACAACGCCGTTTGCCGCACCATAGATGAGGCTAGAGATAATCACACAACTTGAAGTAAGTCAGAAAGCGAGAGACACATATCCTATGATATCACGTATAGGTGTTATCTAAAAATTGATATTAATCAACTTATGTCCACAGAGAAGGACACTCACGTATTCAGGAAACAAACTTGTGATGAACCAGATGGAAAGGTGTGAGGAATGTATAACGGAGGATATTGTGTTTAACAGACATATGCTAATACTTTTAAAAGAGAGAATCACCAAACACATACCGAACACCAAGAGACGTCTACACAACATTCTGTAATAACCTATATGGAACAGGATCCAAAAATGAAAAGATAAATGTATCAATGAAACAGATTCTGTACACCTGGAACAAGCAAAACATTGCAATCAAATTTGCCCTGATAAAAATGAAAATTAAGCTACGAATACCAACAACAAGTTAGTGGACATAACTTCTGGGGGGTTTGCCCTGGCACATTCCACTCTGATTTACAACCTACAACCAGGACATCCAGGAAGGCCCTGTTGCCCTAGTAACCAGAGTTGGGAATATAGAAATGCTGCCGCCTTGTGGTGGTTTCCTGCAAAGGCAGCTTTAAACCCAGCGCTAATGGTCACTTAATATTCACAATTACTACAGGTCTGTAAATGACACCTGCCCTCAAAAAATGTCCTGGTGTAGGTAATGGCCACAGGAATTCAGAACACGGCAAATTTTTCAAGGAAACGGTTTGAAGAGGTAAGGTTTTCTGTTTTACTTAAAAAAAAAAAAGAAAATGGACATGGGTGAAAGCTCAATATAGGGAACTATTAGATGCATGCAAATCCAAACTACAAAAGGTATCACCACCCAACACTCAAAATGCTATCAGTAAAATATCTACAAACAATAAATGCTGAAGGGGTTTTAGAGAACTGTGTACCCTCTAGTTGCTGGTGGGATGTCAACTGGTAACAGCCAGTAGTGAGAACAGAATGGAGGTGCGTTGAAAGGTAAAAATTGAGCTACCATATGATCTAGTAGGCCCACTGCTGGGCCTATCCCTTGAGAAGACCAGAATCAAAAAGACACAGGCTGGCAATCCTGCACTGCATCAATACTTAGCATAGCCAAGAGTTGGAAGCAACCAAAACGTCCATCAACAGATGAATGCACAAAGAAGAAGTGGACCATGTACACAATGGAATATTCGGCATAGAAAAGAATGAAACACTGCTCTTTGCAGCAACATAGATGAGCCTAGAGATAATCAGAGAACATGAGGTAAGTCGGAAAGCAGATGACAACTATCCTGTGATATCACTTCTAGGTGTTACCTAACAACTGACAGAAATGAACATATTTCCACAGAGAAAGACACCCACAGACTTAGAAAACAAACTATGTTTATCTACAAGGAAAGGTGGGAGGCATGGATACATTAAGATTAGGGTTACCATACGTGTACAAATACATATTAAATACATATATCAAAAAGACCGACCATATACCAAGGGAGGTCTACTGAACGCTCTGCAATAATTTACACGGGGGCTTCCCGGGTGGCACCGTGGTTAAGAATCCCCCTGGCAATGCAGGGGACACGGCGTCGATCCCTGGTCCGGGAAGATCCCACATGCCGCAGAGCAACTAAGCCCGTGCACCACAACTACTGAGCCTGCGCTCTAGAGCCCACGAGCCACGACTACTGAGCCCACACACCAAAACTACTAAAGCCCGCACGCCTAGAGTACGTGCTCCACAACAAGAGAAGCCACTGCAGTTAGATGCCCGTGCAGCGCAACGGAGAGTAGCCCCCGCTCACCGCAACGAGAGACAGCCCACATGCAGCAACGAAGATCCAACTCAGCCAAAAATAAATAAATAAATAAAATAAGTCTATTAAAATAAATAGTAATTTACATGGGAAGAGGATCTGTACATGTATAGATATATATGATGTTCAATTGAACCTGATTGTGCCCACCTAGGACAAACACTATTCTAATCATTACCCCACTTTAAAAAATTAAACCCAGGAACAACAATCAATGAGACATAAACTTACTGGGGTTCTCCCTGGCACATTCCATTCTAATTTACAACCTAGCAACACGACTTTCAGGAAGGCTCTGCTGCCCTACTAACCAGATTTGGAATGGAGAAATGCTGTCACCATGTGGCCGTTTCCCACAACAGCAGCTTTAATCACAGGGCTAACGGTCCCTTAAGATTCACAGTAATTGTAGGGCTGTAAATGACACGTGTCCTCAAAAAATGTCCTGGGGTAGGTAATGGTCAAAAAAGTTCACAACACGGAAAAGTTTTCAAGAAAACAATTTGAAGAGGTAAGTTGTACTCACTCTTTTGTTTACAAAAATAGAAGAACATGGATAAAACCTCAATATCAGGAATTATTGGTTGGATGCAAATCCAAACTAGAAAAGGAGTCCGCCACCCCATATTCAAAATGACATCAGTAAAAAGTATACAAACAATGAATGGTGACGGGTTTGTCGAGAAATCCATACCCACTATGCTGTTGGTTGGATGTAAACTGGTAACAGCGAATCATGAGAACAGAACGGATCTGCGTTTAAAAGCTGAAAACTGAGCTACCATACGATGAGGCCGATCCCCTTAAGGGCCTATAACCTAAGAAGACCAGAATCGGAAAGACACAGACAGGAAAACATGCACTACAGCAATATTTACAATAGCCAAGACATGCAAGCAAAGAAAATGTCCATCAACAGAGAAATGGACAAAGAAGAAGTGGTATAAGTACCGAATGGAACGTTAGCCTCAGAAAAATATGATCAATGCCGCTTTCAGGATTACAGATGAGCCTAGAAATAATCATACTACGTTAAGTAAGTCAAAAGGGAATGACAAATATCCTATGACATCATTTATAGATGTTATCCTAAGATTGCTACCAATGAACATATTTCCACAGAAAAGGACGCTCACAGATTTAGAAAACAAACGAATGGTTAACCAAAATGAAAGGTGGGAAGACGGATAAATTGGGATTATGGGGGTAACATACATATACTAAGGTATGTTAAATGTATATAAACATATAAACTATATGAATTATCTAATCACCAATACATATAAAATATATACTGACCAAACACCTACCAAATATCAAGGGAGGTCTACTCAACACTCTGTAATAACATACATGGTAACAGGATCCGAAGATGAACAGATATATGTATGTATAATTGACCCGATTCTGTACAGCCAGACAATCACAACACTCTAATCAAATTTGCTCCGATAGGGGCTTCCCTGGTGTGGCAGTGGTTGAGAATCTGCCTGCCAATGCAGGGGACACGGGTTCGAGCCCTGGTATGGGAAGATTCCACGTGCCGCGGAGCAACTAGGCCCGTGAGCCAAAACTACTGAGCCTGCGCGTCTGGAGCCTGTGCTCCGCAACAAGAGAGGCCGCGATAGTGAGAGGCCCGCGCACCACGATGAAGAGTGGGCCCCGCTTGCCACAGCTATAGAAAGCCCTCGCACAGAAACGCAGACCTAACACGGGCAAAAATAAATAAATTAATTATTTAATAAAATAAAAAAATTTTACTCCGATAAGAGATATAAATTAAATTTAAAAAACAAACATAAGTAAGGAGATATAAACTTCTGGGGGTTTGTCTGAGCACATTCCAATCTAATTTACAACCGAGGAACACGACGTCCAGGAAGACTCTGTTGCTCTACTAACAAGAGTTGAGGACATAATAATGCTGCCGCCTTGTGGCTCTTTCCCACAACAGCAGCTTTAAACACAGTGCTTATGGTCACTTAATATTCACAGGAATGCAGGGCTGTAAATGACACGTGCCCACAAAATATGCCCTGGGGTAGGGAATAGCCAAGAGAATTCAACACATGACAAAATTTTCAAGAAGTCAATATGAAGAGGGAAGTTGTACTCACTCTTGAAGAAAAAGAAAAAGAAAAAAAGGACATACCCAAAGCTCAGTATAAGGAATTATTAGATGCATGAAAATCCAACCTCCAAAAAGGTTTCACCTCACACCTATCACGTGACAATCACAAAAAGTCTACAAACCATAAATGCTGAAGGGGTTTTAGAGAAATGTATACCTTCTAGCTGCTGGTGGGATGTAAAGCGGTAACAGCACTAATGAAAACAGAATGCAGGTTCTTTAAAAGGTAAAAATTGAGCTACCATATGATCCGGCAGGGCACCTTCTGGGTCTATAACCTACGACCACCAGAATCGGAAAGACAGAGGCAGGCAAATGTGCACTGCAGCAATATTTAAATAGCCAAGACACGGAAGCAAAAAAAAAGGTCCAAAAACAGATGAATGGACAAAGAAGAAGTGGTATATGTACAGAATGGAATATTAGCCATGAAAAAAATAAAACAATGCCATTTGCAGCACCACAGATGAGCCTAGAGATAACCACAAAACGTGAAGTAAGTCAGAATGAAAAGAAAAATGTCCTATGAGATCACTTATGTTATCTGAAAATTCATATAAATAAACATAATGCCAGAGAGAAAGAGAATCTCAGATTGAGAAAACAAACTTATGGTTAAGCCTATGAAAAGGTGTGAGGAATGGAGAAATTAGGATATTGGGATTAACACACATAGACTAATACATATAAAATATAGAATCACCAAAGACCTATGGAATACCAAGAGTGGTCTACTCATCACTCTGTAATAACCTACATGGAAAAGGACACGAAGATCAACAGATATATGTATATGTGTAAATGAACAAGATTCTGTACCCCTAGAACAAACGACAGTTTGAAGTCAAATTGGCTCTGATAAACACTATAAATTAAAGACACAAAAAAGAATTAAGGAGGCTAAAAGTTATGGGGGTTTGTCCTGCCACATTCCACTCTAATGTGCAACCTAAAAGCACAACTTGCAGGAAGGTTCTGTTTCCCTAGCAAGCAGAGTTGGTAACGTAGAAATGCCGCCACCCTAAGGCCGTTTCCTCAAACAGCAGCTTTAAATCCACTGCTAATGGTCACTAACATTCAGAAGGACTGCAGGGGTGTAAATGACTCACGCCCTCCAAAAATGTCCTGGGGTAGGCAATGGCCAAAAGAATTCAAACGCGGCAAACTTTTCAAGAAGGCAATTTGAAGTTGTAAGTTTAACTCACTCTTAAAAAAAATAAAAAGGATATTGATAAAAGCTGAACATCAGGAATTACTAGACGCATGCAAATCCAATCTACCCAAAGGTATCACCTCTCACCAGTGAGAATGACCACCAGCAAAAAGTCTACAAACAACAGATGTTGAAGAAGTTGTGGAGGATAGCGTAACCTCTAGGTCTAAGTGGGATGTAAACTGGTAACAGCCAATAATCGGAATAGAACGGCAGTGCATTTCAAGGTAAGCATTGAGTTACCATATGATCCGGAAGGCCCACTATTGGGCCTGTCACCTGTGAAGGCCAGAATCAAAAAGACACAGGATGGAAAATCGTGTATTGCAGCAGTAGTTACAATAGCCAAGACATGGAAGCAACAAAAATGTCCATCATCAGATGAATGGACGAAAAAGAGGTCAATGTACACAATGGAATATTAGACACAGAAAGGAAAGAAACAACGCCGTTTGCCGCACCATAGATGAGGCTAGAGATAATCACACAACTTGAAGTAAGTCAGAAAGCGAGAGACACATATCCTATGATATCACGTATAGGTGTTATCTAAAAATTGATATTAATCAACTTATGTCCACAGAGAAGGACACTCACGTATTCAGGAAACAAACTTGTGATGAACCAGATGGAAAGGTGTGAGGAATGTATAATGGAGGATATTGTGTTTAACAGACATATGCTAATACTTTTAAAAGAGAGAATCACCAAACACATACCGAACACCAAGAGACGTCTACACAACATTCTGTAATAACCTATATGGAACAGGATCCAAAAATGAAAAGATAAATGTATCAATGAAACAGATTCTGTACACCTGGAACAAGCAAAACATTGCAATCAAATTTGCCCTGATAAAAATGAAAATTAAGCTACGAATACCAACAACAAGTTAGTGGACATAACTTCTGGGGGGTTTGCCCTGGCACATTCCACTCTGATTTACAACCTACAACCAGGACGTCCAGGAAGGCCCTGTTGCCCTAGTAACCAGAGTTGGGAATATAGAAATGCTGCCGCCTTGTGGTGGTTTCCTGCAAAGGCAGCTTTAAACCCAGCGCTAATGGTCACTTAATATTCACAATTACTACAGGTCTGTAAATGACACCTGCCCTCAAAAAATGTCCTGGTGTAGGTAATGGCCACAGGAATTCAGAACACGGCAAATTTTTCAAGGAAACGGTTTGAAGAGGTAAGGTTTTCTGTTTTACTTAAAAAAAAAAAAGAAAATGGACATGGGTGAAAGCTCAATATAGGGAACTATTAGATGCATGCAAATCCAAACTACAAAAGGTATCACCACCCAACACTCAAAATGCTATCAGTAAAATATCTACAAACAATAAATGCTGAAGGGGTTTTAGAGAACTGTGTACCCTCTAGTTGCTGGTGGGATGTCAACTGGTAACAGCCAGTAGTGAGAACAGAATGGAGGTGCGTTGAAAGGTAAAAATTGAGCTACCATATGATCTAGTAGGCCCACTGCTGGGCCTATCCCTTGAGAAGACCAGAATCAAAAAGACACAGGCTGGCAATCCTGCACTGCATCAATACTTAGCATAGCCAAGAGTTGGAAGCAACCAAAACGTCCATCAACAGATGAATGCACAAAGAAGAAGTGGACCATGTACACAATGGAATATTCGGCATAGAAAAGAATGAAACACTGCTCTTTGCAGCAACATAGATGAGCCTAGAGATAATCAGAGAACATGAGGTAAGTCGGAAAGCAGATGACAACTATCCTGTGATATCACTTCTAGGTGTTACCTAACAACTGACAGAAATGAACATATTTCCACAGAGAAAGACACCCACAGACTTAGAAAACAAACTATGTTTATCTACAAGGAAAGGTGGGAGGCATGGATACATTAAGATTAGGGTTACCATACGTGTACAAATACATATTAAATACATATATCAAAAAGACCGACCATATACCAAGGGAGGTCTACTGAACGCTCTGCAATAATTTACACGGGGGCTTCCCGGGTGGCACCGTGGTTAAGAATCCCCCTGGCAATGCAGGGGACACGGCGTCGATCCCTGGTCCGGGAAGATCCCACATGCCGCAGAGCAACTAAGCCCGTGCACCACAACTACTGAGCCTGCGCTCTAGAGCCCACGAGCCACGACTACTGAGCCCACACACCAAAACTACTAAAGCCCGCACGCCTAGAGTACGTGCTCCACAACAAGAGAAGCCACTGCAGTTAGATGCCCGTGCAGCGCAACGGAGAGTAGCCCCCGCTCACCGCAACGAGAGACAGCCCACATGCAGCAACGAAGATCCAACTCAGCCAAAAATAAATAAATAAATAAAATAAGTCTATTAAAATAAATAGTAATTTACATGGGAAGAGGATCTGTACATGTATAGATATATATGATGTTCAATTGAACCTGATTGTGCCCACCTAGGACAAACACTATTCTAATCATTACCCCACTTTAAAAAATTAAACCCAGGAACAACAATCAATGAGACATAAACTTACTGGGGTTCTCCCTGGCACATTCCATTCTAATTTACAACCTAGCAACACGACTTTCAGGAAGGCTCTGCTGCCCTACTAACCAGATTTGGAATGGAGAAATGCTGTCACCATGTGGCCGTTTCCCACAACAGCAGCTTTAATCACAGGGCTAACGGTCCCTTAAGATTCACAGTAATTGTAGGGCTGTAAATGACACGTGTCCTCAAAAAATGTCCTGGGGTAGGTAATGGTCAAAAAAGTTCACAACACGGAAAAGTTTTCAAGAAAACAATTTGAAGAGGTAAGTTGTACTCACTCTTTTGTTTACAAAAATAGAAGAACATGGATAAAACCTCAATATCAGGAATTATTGGTTGGATGCAAATCCAAACTAGAAAAGGAGTCCGCCACCCCATATTCAAAATGACATCAGTAAAAAGTATACAAACAATGAATGGTGACGGGTTTGTCGAGAAATCCATACCCACTATGCTGTTGGTTGGATGTAAACTGGTAACAGCGAATCATGAGAACAGAACGGATCTGCGTTTAAAAGCTGAAAACTGAGCTACCATACGATGAGGCCGATCCCCTTAAGGGCCTATAACCTAAGAAGACCAGAATCGGAAAGACACAGACAGGAAAACATGCACTACAGCAATATTTACAATAGCCAAGACATGCAAGCAAAGAAAATGTCCATCAACAGAGAAATGGACAAAGAAGAAGTGGTATAAGTACCGAATGGAACGTTAGCCTCAGAAAAATATGATCAATGCCGCTTTCAGGATTACAGATGAGCCTAGAAATAATCATACTACGTTAAGTAAGTCAAAAGGGAATGACAAATATCCTATGACATCATTTATAGATGTTATCCTAAGATTGCTACCAATGAACATATTTCCACAGAAAAGGACGCTCACAGATTTAGAAAACAAACGAATGGTTAACCAAAATGAAAGGTGGGAAGACGGATAAATTGGGATTATGGGGGTAACATACATATACTAAGGTATGTTAAATGTATATAAACATATAAACTATATGAATTATCTAATCACCAATACATATAAAATATATACTGACCAAACACCTACCAAATATCAAGGGAGGTCTACTCAACACTCTGTAATAACATACATGGTAACAGGATCCGAAGATGAACAGATATATGTATGTATAATTGACCCGATTCTGTACAGCCAGACAATCACAACACTCTAATCAAATTTGCTCCGATAGGGGCTTCCCTGGTGTGGCAGTGGTTGAGAATCTGCCTGCCAATGCAGGGGACACGGGTTCGAGCCCTGGTATGGGAAGATTCCACGTGCCGCGGAGCAACTAGGCCCGTGAGCCAAAACTACTGAGCCTGCGCGTCTGGAGCCTGTGCTCCGCAACAAGAGAGGCCGCGATAGTGAGAGGCCCGCGCACCACGATGAAGAGTGGGCCCCGCTTGCCACAGCTATAGAAAGCCCTCGCACAGAAACGCAGACCTAACACGGGCAAAAATAAATAAATTAATTATTTAATAAAATAAAAAAATTTTACTCCGATAAGAGATATAAATTAAATTTAAAAAACAAACATAAGTAAGGAGATATAAACTTCTGGGGGTTTGTCTGAGCACATTCCAATCTAATTTACAACCGAGGAACACGACGTCCAGGAAGACTCTGTTGCTCTACTAACAAGAGTTGAGGACATAATAATGCTGCCGCCTTGTGGCTCTTTCCCACAACAGCAGCTTTAAACACAGTGCTTATGGTCACTTAATATTCACAGGAATGCAGGGCTGTAAATGACACGTGCCCACAAAATATGCCCTGGGGTAGGGAATAGCCAAGAGAATTCAACACATGACAAAATTTTCAAGAAGTCAATATGAAGAGGGAAGTTGTACTCACTCTTGAAGAAAAAGAAAAAGAAAAAAAGGACATACCCAAAGCTCAGTATAAGGAATTATTAGATGCATGAAAATCCAACCTCCAAAAAGGTTTCACCTCACACCTATCACGTGACAATCACAAAAAGTCTACAAACCATAAATGCTGAAGGGGTTTTAGAGAAATGTATACCTTCTAGCTGCTGGTGGGATGTAAAGCGGTAACAGCACTAATGAAAACAGAATGCAGGTTCTTTAAAAGGTAAAAATTGAGCTACCATATGATCCGGCAGGGCACCTTCTGGGTCTATAACCTACGACCACCAGAATCGGAAAGACAGAGGCAGGCAAATGTGCACTGCAGCAATATTTAAATAGCCAAGACACGGAAGCAAAAAAAAAGGTCCAAAAACAGATGAATGGACAAAGAAGAAGTGGTATATGTACAGAATGGAATATTAGCCATGAAAAAAATAAAACAATGCCATTTGCAGCACCACAGATGAGCCTAGAGATAACCACAAAACGTGAAGTAAGTCAGAATGAAAAGAAAAATGTCCTATGAGATCACTTATGTTATCTGAAAATTCATATAAATAAACATAATGCCAGAGAGAAAGAGAATCTCAGATTGAGAAAACAAACTTATGGTTAAGCCTATGAAAAGGTGTGAGGAATGGAGAAATTAGGATATTGGGATTAACACACATAGACTAATACATATAAAATATAGAATCACCAAAGACCTATGGAATACCAAGAGTGGTCTACTCATCACTCTGTAATAACCTACATGGAAAAGGACACGAAGATCAACAGATATATGTATATGTGTAAATGAACAAGATTCTGTACCCCTAGAACAAACGACAGTTTGAAGTCAAATTGGCTCTGATAAACACTATAAATTAAAGACACAAAAAAGAATTAAGGAGGCTAAAAGTTATGGGGGTTTGTCCTGCCACATTCCACTCTAATGTGCAACCTAAAAGCACAACTTGCAGGAAGGTTCTGTTTCCCTAGCAAGCAGAGTTGGTAACGTAGAAATGCCGCCACCCTAAGGCCGTTTCCTCAAACAGCAGCTTTAAATCCACTGCTAATGGTCACTAACATTCAGAAGGACTGCAGGGGTGTAAATGACTCACGCCCTCCAAAAATGTCCTGGGGTAGGCAATGGCCAAAAGAATTCAAACGCGGCAAACTTTTCAAGAAGGCAATTTGAAGTTGTAAGTTTAACTCACTCTTAAAAAAAATAAAAAGGATATTGATAAAAGCTGAACATCAGGAATTACTAGACGCATGCAAATCCAATCTACCCAAAGGTATCACCTCTCACCAGTGAGAATGACCACCAGCAAAAAGTCTACAAACAACAGATGTTGAAGAAGTTGTGGAGGATAGCGTAACCTCTAGGTCTAAGTGGGATGTAAACTGGTAACAGCCAATAATCGGAATAGAACGGCAGTGCATTTCAAGGTAAGCATTGAGTTACCATATGATCCGGAAGGCCCACTATTGGGCCTGTCACCTGTGAAGGCCAGAATCAAAAAGACACAGGATGGAAAATCGTGTATTGCAGCAGTAGTTACAATAGCCAAGACATGGAAGCAACAAAAATGTCCATCATCAGATGAATGGACGAAAAAGAGGTCAATGTACACAATGGAATATTAGACACAGAAAGGAAAGAAACAACGCCGTTTGCCGCACCATAGATGAGGCTAGAGATAATCACACAACTTGAAGTAAGTCAGAAAGCGAGAGACACATATCCTATGATATCACGTATAGGTGTTATCTAAAAATTGATATTAATCAACTTATGTCCACAGAGAAGGACACTCACGTATTCAGGAAACAAACTTGTGATGAACCAGATGGAAAGGTGTGAGGAATGTATAATGGAGGATATTGTGTTTAACAGACATATGCTAATACTTTTAAAAGAGAGAATCACCAAACACATACCGAACACCAAGAGACGTCTACACAACATTCTGTAATAACCTATATGGAACAGGATCCAAAAATGAAAAGATAAATGTATCAATGAAACAGATTCTGTACACCTGGAACAAGCAAAACATTGCAATCAAATTTGCCCTGATAAAAATGAAAATTAAGCTACGAATACCAACAACAAGTTAGTGGACATAACTTCTGGGGGGTTTGCCCTGGCACATTCCACTCTGATTTACAACCTACAACCAGGACGTCCAGGAAGGCCCTGTTGCCCTAGTAACCAGAGTTGGGAATATAGAAATGCTGCCGCCTTGTGGTGGTTTCCTGCAAAGGCAGCTTTAAACCCAGCGCTAATGGTCACTTAATATTCACAATTACTACAGGTCTGTAAATGACACCTGCCCTCAAAAAATGTCCTGGTGTAGGTAATGGCCACAGGAATTCAGAACACGGCAAATTTTTCAAGGAAACGGTTTGAAGAGGTAAGGTTTTCTGTTTTACTTAAAAAAAAAAAAGAAAATGGACATGGGTGAAAGCTCAATATAGGGAACTATTAGATGCATGCAAATCCAAACTACAAAAGGTATCACCACCCAACACTCAAAATGCTATCAGTAAAATATCTACAAACAATAAATGCTGAAGGGGTTTTAGAGAACTGTGTACCCTCTAGTTGCTGGTGGGATGTCAACTGGTAACAGCCAGTAGTGAGAACAGAATGGAGGTGCGTTGAAAGGTAAAAATTGAGCTACCATATGATCTAGTAGGCCCACTGCTGGGCCTATCCCTTGAGAAGACCAGAATCAAAAAGACACAGGCTGGCAATCCTGCACTGCATCAATATTTAGCGTAGCCAAGAGTTGGAAGCAACCAAAACGTCCATCAACAGATGAATGCACAAAGAAGAAGTGGACCATGTACACAATGGAATATTCGGCATAGAAAAGAATGAAACACTGCTCTTTGCAGCAACATAGATGAGCCTAGAGATAATCAGAGAACATGAGGTAAGTCGGAAAGCAGATGACAAATATCCTGTGATATCACTTCTAGGTGTTACCTAACAACTGACACAAATGAACATATTTCCACAGAGAAAGACACTCACAGACTTAGAAAACAAACTATGTTTATCTACAAGGAAAGGTGGGAGGCATGGATACATTAAGATTAGGGTTACCATACGTGTACAAATACATATTAAATACATATATCAAAAAGACCGACCATATACCAAGGGAGGTCTACTGAACGCTCTGTAATAATTTACACGGGGGCTTCCCGGGTGGCGCCGTGGTTAAGAATCCGCCTGGCAATGCAAGGGACACGGCGTCGATCCCTGGTCCGGGAAGATCCCACATGCCGCAGAGCAACTAAGCCCGTGCACCACAACTACTGAGCCTGCGCTCTAGAGCCCACGAGCCACGACTACTGAGCCCACACACCAAAACTACTAAAGCCCGCACGCCTAGAGTACGTGCTCCACAACAAGAGAAGCCACTGCAGTTAGATGCCCGTGCAGCGCAACGGAGAGTAGCCCCCGCTCACCGCAACGAGAGACAGCCCACATGCAGCAACGAAGATCCAACTCAGCCAAAAATAAATAAATAAATAAAATAAGTCTATTAAAATAAATAGTAATTTACATGGGAAGAGGATCTGTACATGTATAGATATATATGATGTTCAATTGAACCTGATTGTGCCCACCTAGGACAAACACTATTCTAATCATTACCCCACTTTAAAAAATTAAACCCAGGAACAACAATCAATGAGACATAAACTTACTGGGGTTCTCCCTGGCACATTCCATTCTAATTTACAACCTAGCAACACGACTTTCAGGAAGGCTCTGCTGCCCTACTAACCAGATTTGGAATGGAGAAATGCTGTCACCATGTGGCCGTTTCCCACAACAGCAGCTTTAATCACAGGGCTAACGGTCCCTTAAGATTCACAGTAATTGTAGGGCTGTAAATGACACGTGTCCTCAAAAAATGTCCTGGGGTAGGTAATGGTCAAAAAAGTTCACAACACGGAAAAGTTTTCAAGAAAACAATTTGAAGAGGTAAGTTGTACTCACTCTTTTGTTTACAAAAATAGAAGAACATGGATAAAACCTCAATATCAGGAATTATTGGTTGGATGCAAATCCAAACTAGAAAAGGAGTCCGCCACCCCATATTCAAAATGACATCAGTAAAAAGTATACAAACAATGAATGGTGACGGGTTTGTCGAGAAATCCATACCCACTATGCTGTTGGTTGGATGTAAACTGGTAACAGCGAATCATGAGAACAGAACGGATCTGCGTTTAAAAGCTGAAAACTGAGCTACCATACGATGAGGCCGATCCCCTTAAGGGCCTATAACCTAAGAAGACCAGAATCGGAAAGACACAGACAGGAAAACATGCACTACAGCAATATTTACAATAGCCAAGACATGCAAGCAAAGAAAATGTCCATCAACAGAGAAATGGACAAAGAAGAAGTGGTATAAGTACCGAATGGAACGTTAGCCTCAGAAAAATATGATCAATGCCGCTTTCAGGATTACAGATGAGCCTAGAAATAATCATACTACGTTAAGTAAGTCAAAAGGGAATGACAAATATCCTATGACATCATTTATAGATGTTATCCTAAGATTGCTACCAATGAACATATTTCCACAGAAAAGGACGCTCACAGATTTAGAAAACAAACGAATGGTTAACCAAAATGAAAGGTGGGAAGACGGATAAATTGGGATTATGGGGGTAACATACATATACTAAGGTATGTTAAATGTATATAAACATATAAACTATATGAATTATCTAATCACCAATACATATAAAATATATACTGACCAAACACCTACCAAATATCAAGGGAGGTCTACTCAACACTCTGTAATAACATACATGGTAACAGGATCCGAAGATGAACAGATATATGTATGTATAATTGACCCGATTCTGTACAGCCAGACAATCACAACACTCTAATCAAATTTGCTCCGATAGGGGCTTCCCTGGTGTGGCAGTGGTTGAGAATCTGCCTGCCAATGCAGGGGACACGGGTTCGAGCCCTGGTATGGGAAGATTCCACGTGCCGCGGAGCAACTAGGCCCGTGAGCCAAAACTACTGAGCCTGCGCGTCTGGAGCCTGTGCTCCACAACAAGAGAGGCCGCGATAGTGAGAAGCCCGCGCACCACGATGAAGAGTGGGCCCCGCTTGCCACAGCTATAGAAAGCCCTCGCACAGAAACGCAGACCTAACACGGGCAAAAATAAATAAATTAATTATTTAATAAAATAAAAAAATTTTACTCCGATAAGAGATATAAATTAAATTTAAAAAACAAACATAAGTAAGGAGATATAAACTTCTGGGGGTTTGTCTGAGCACATTCCAATCTAATTTACAACCGAGGAACACGACGTCCAGGAAGACTCTGTTGCTCTACTAACAAGAGTTGAGGACATAATAATGCTGCCGCCTTGTGGCTCTTTCCCACAACAGCAGCTTTAAACACAGTGCTTATGGTCACTTAATATTCACAGGAATGCAGGGCTGTAAATGACACGTGCCCACAAAATATGCCCTGGGGTAGGGAATAGCCAAGAGAATTCAACACATGACAAAATTTTCAAGAAGTCAATATGAAGAGGGAAGTTGTACTCACTCTTGAAGAAAAAGAAAAAGAAAAAAAGGACATACCCAAAGCTCAGTATAAGGAATTATTAGATGCATGAAAATCCAACCTCCAAAAAGGTTTCACCTCACACCTATCACGTGACAATCACAAAAAGTCTACAAACCATAAATGCTGAAGGGGTTTTAGAGAAATGTATACCTTCTAGCTGCTGGTGGGATGTAAAGCGGTAACAGCACTAATGAAAACAGAATGCAGGTGCTTTAAAAGGTAAAAATTGAGCTACCATATGATCCGGCAGGGCACCTTCTGGGTCTATAACCTACGACCACCAGAATCGGAAAGACAGAGGCAGGCAAATGTGCACTGCAGCAATATTTAAATAGCCAAGACACGGAAGCAAAAAAAAAGGTCCAAAAACAGATGAATGGACAAAGAAGAAGTGGTATATGTACAGAATGGAATATTAGCCATGAAAAAAATAAAACAATGCCATTTGCAGCACCACAGATGAGCCTAGAGATAACCACAAAACGTGAAGTAAGTCAGAATGAAAAGAAAAATGTCCTATGAGATCACTTATGTTATCTGAAAATTCATATAAATAAACATAATGCCAGAGAGAAAGAGAATCTCAGATTGAGAAAACAAACTTACGGTTAAGCCTATGAAAAGGTGTGAGGAATGGAGAAATTAGGATATTGGGATTAACACACATAGACTAACACATATAAAATATAGAATCACCAAAGACCTATGGAATACCAAGAGTGGTCTACTCATCACTCTGTAATAACCTACATGGAAAAGGACACGAAGATCAACAGATATATGTATATGTGTAAATGAACAAGATTCTGTACCCCTAGAACAAACGACAGTTTGAAGTCAAATTGGCTCTGATAAACACTATAAATTAAAGACACAAACAAGAATTAAGGAGGCTAAAAGTTATGGGGGTTTGTCCTGCCACATTCCACTCTAATGTGCAACCTAAAAGCACAACATGCAGGAAGGTTCTGTTTCCCTAGCAAGCAGAGTTGGTAACGTAGAAATGCCGCCACCCTAAGGCCGTTTCCTCAAACAGCAGCTTTAAATCCACTGCTAATGGTCACTAACATTCAGAAGGACTGCAGGGGTGTAAATGACTCACGCCCTCCAAAAATGTCCTGGGGTAGGCAATGGCCAAAAGAATTCAAACGCGGCAAACTTTTCAAGAAGGCAATTTGAAGTTGTAAGTTTAACTCACTCTTAAAAAAAATAAAAAGGATATTGATAAAAGCTGAACATCAGGAATTACTAGACGCATGCAAATCCAATCTACCCAAAGGTATCACCTCTCACCAGTGAGAATGACCACCAGCAAAAAGTCTACAAACAACAGATGTTGAAGAAGTTGTGGAGGATAGCGTAACCTCTAGGTCTAAGTGGGATGTAAACTGGTAACAGCCAATAATCGGAATAGAACGGCAGTGCATTTCAAGGTAAGCATTGAGTTACCATATGATCCGGAAGGCCCACTATTGGGCCTGTCACCTGTGAAGGCCAGAATCAAAAAGACACAGGATGGAAAATCGTGTATTGCAGCAGTAGTTACAATAGCCAAGACATGGAAGCAACAAAAATGTCCATCATCAGATGAATGGACGAAAAAGAGGTCAATGTACACAATGGAATATTAGACACAGAAAGGAAAGAAACAACGCCGTTTGCCGCACCATAGATGAGGCTAGAGATAATCACACAACTTGAAGTAAGTCAGAAAGCGAGAGACACATATCCTATGATATCACGTATAGGTGTTATCTAAAAATTGATATTAATCAACTTATGTCCACAGAGAAGGACACTCACGTATTCAGGAAACAAACTTGTGATGAACCAGATGGAAAGGTGTGAGGAATGTATAACGGAGGATATTGTGTTTAACAGACATATGCTAATACTTTTAAAAGAGAGAATCACCAAACACATACCGAACACCAAGAGACGTCTACACAACATTCTGTAATAACCTATATGGAACAGGATCCAAAAATGAAAAGATAAATGTATCAATGAAACAGATTCTGTACACCTGGAACAAGCAAAACATTGCAATCAAATTTGCCCTGATAAAAATGAAAATTAAGCTACGAATACCAACAACAAGTTAGTAGACATAACTTCTGGGGGGTTTGCCCTGGCACATTCCACTCTGATTTACAACCTACAACCAGGACGTCCAGGAAGGCCCTGTTGCCCTAGTAACCAGAGTTGGGAATATAGAAATGCTGCCGCCTTGTGGTCGTTTCCTGCAAAGGCAGCTTTAAACCCAGCGCTAATGGTCACTTAATATTCACAATTACTACAGGTCTGTAAATGACACCTGCCCTCAAAAAATGTCCTGGTGTAGGTAATGGCCACAGGAATTCAGAACACGGCAAATTTTTCAAGGAAACGGTTTGAAGAGGTAAGGTTTTCTGTTTTACTTAAAAAAAAAAAAGAAAATGGACATGGGTGAAAGCTCAATATAGGGAAGTATTAGATGCATGCAAATCCAAACTACAAAAGGTATCACCACCCAACACTCAAAATGCTATCAGTAAAATATCTACAAACAATAAATGCTGAAGGGGTTTTAGAGAACTGTGTACCCTCTAGTTGCTGGTGGGATGTCAACTGGTAACAGCCAGTAGTGAGAACAGAATGGAGGTGCGTTGAAAGGTAAAAATTGAGCTACCATATGATCTAGTAGGCCCACTGGTGGGCCTATCCCTTGAGAAGACCAGAATCAGAAAGACACAGGCTGGCAATCCTGCACTGCATCAATATTTAGCGTAGCCAAGAGTTGGAAGCAACCAAAACGTCCATCAACAGATGAATGCACAAAGAAGAAGTGGACCATGTACACAATGGAATATTCGGCATAGAAAAGAATGAAACACTGCTCTTTGCAGCAACATAGATGAGCCTAGAGATAATCAGAGAACATGAGGTAAGTCGGAAAGCAGATGACAAATATCCTGTGATATCACTTCTAGGTGTTACCTAACAACTGACACAAATGAACATATTTCCACAGAGAAAGACACTCACAGACTTAGAAAACAAACTATGTTTATCTACAAGGAAAGGTGGGAGGCATGGATACATTAAGATTAGGGTTACCATACGTGTACAAATACATATTAAATACATATATCAAAAAGACCGACCATATACCAAGGGAGGTCTACTGAACGCTCTGTAATAATTTACACGGGGGCTTCCCGGGTGGCGCCGTGGTTAAGAATCCGCCTGGCAATGCAGGGGACACGGCGTCGATCCCTGGTCCGGGAAGATCCCACATGCCGCAGAGCAACTAAGCCCGTGCACCACAACTACTGAGCCTGCGCTCTAGAGCCCACGAGCCACGACTACTGAGCCCACACACCAAAACTACTAAAGCCCGCACGCCTAGAGTACGTGCTCCACAACAAGAGAAGCCACTGCAGTTAGATGCCCGTGCAGCGCAACGGAGAGTAGCCCCCGCTCACCGCAACGAGAGACAGCCCACATGCAGCAACGAAGATCCAACTCAGCCAAAAATAAATAAATAAATAAAATAAGTCTATTAAAATAAATAGTAATTTACATGGGAAGAGGATCTGTACATGTATAGATATATATGATGTTCAATTGAACCTGATTGTGCCCACCTAGGACAAACACTATTCTAATCATTACCCCACTTTAAAAAATTAAACCCAGGAACAACAATCAATGAGACATAAACTTACTGGGGTTCTCCCTGGCACATTCCATTCTAATTTACAACCTAGCAACACGACTTTCAGGAAGGCTCTGCTGCCCTACTAACCAGATTTGGAATGGAGAAATGCTGTCACCATGTGGCCGTTTCCCACAACAGCAGCTTTAATCACAGGGCTAACGGTCCCTTAAGATTCACAGTAATTGTAGGGCTGTAAATGACACGTGTCCTCAAAAAATGTCCTGGGGTAGGTAATGGTCAAAAAAGTTCACAACACGGAAAAGTTTTCAAGAAAACAATTTGAAGAGGTAAGTTGTACTCACTCTTTTGTTTACAAAAATAGAAGAACATGGATAAAACCTCAATATCAGGAATTATTGGTTGGATGCAAATCCAAACTAGAAAAGGAGTCCGCCACCCCATATTCAAAATGACATCAGTAAAAAGTATACAAACAATGAATGGTGACGGGTTTGTCGAGAAATCCATACCCACTATGCTGTTGGTTGGATGTAAACTGGTAACAGCGAATCATGAGAACAGAACGGATCTGCGTTTAAAAGCTGAAAACTGAGCTACCATACGATGAGGCCGATCCCCTTAAGGGCCTATAACCTAAGAAGACCAGAATCGGAAAGACACAGACAGGAAAACATGCACTACAGCAATATTTACAATAGCCAAGACATGCAAGCAAAGAAAATGTCCATCAACAGAGAAATGGACAAAGAAGAAGTGGTATAAGTACCGAATGGAACGTTAGCCTCAGAAAAATATGATCAATGCCGCTTTCAGGATTACAGATGAGCCTAGAAATAATCATACTACGTTAAGTAAGTCAAAAGGGAATGACAAATATCCTATGACATCATTTATAGATGTTATCCTAAGATTGCTACCAATGAACATATTTCCACAGAAAAGGACGCTCACAGATTTAGAAAACAAACGAATGGTTAACCAAAATGAAAGGTGGGAAGACGGATAAATTGGGATTATGGGGGTAACATACATATACTAAGGTATGTTAAATGTATATAAACATATAAACTATATGAATTATCTAATCACCAATACATATAAAATATATACTGACCAAACACCTACCAAATATCAAGGGAGGTCTACTCAACACTCTGTAATAACATACATGGTAACAGGATCCGAAGATGAACAGATATATGTATGTATAATTGACGCGATTCTGTACAGCCAGACAATCACAACACTCTAATCAAATTTGCTCCGATAGGGGCTTCCCTGGTGTGGCAGTGGTTGAGAATCTGCCTGCCAATGCAGGGGACACGGGTTCGAGCCCTGGTATGGGAAGATTCCACGTGCCGCGGAGCAACTAGGCCCGTGAGCCAAAACTACTGAGCCTGCGCGTCTGGAGCCTGTGCTCCGCAACAAGAGAGGCCGCGATAGTGAGAGGCCCGCGCACCACGATGAAGAGTGGGCCCCGCTTGCCACAGCTATAGAAAGCCCTCGCACAGAAACGCAGACCTAACACGGGCAAAAATAAATAAATTAATTATTTAATAAAATAAAAAAATTTTACTCCGATAAGAGATATAAATTAAATTTAAAAAACAAAGATAAGTAAGGAGATATAAACTTCTGGGGGTTTGTCTGAGCACATTCCACTCTAATTTACAACCGAGGAACACGACGTCCAGGAAGACTCTGTTGCTCTACTAACAAGAGTTGAGGACATAATAATGCTGCCGCCTTGTGGCTCTTTCCCACAACAGCAGCTTTAAACACAGTGCTTATGGTCACTTAATATTCACAGGAATGCAGGGCTGTAAATGACACGTGCCCACAAAATATGCCCTGGGGTAGGGAATAGCCAAGAGAATTCAACACATGACAAAATTTTCAAGAAGTCAATATGAAGAGGGAAGTTGTACTCACTCTTGAAGAAAAAGAAAAAGAAAAAAAGGACATACCCAAAGCTCAGTATAAGGAATTATTAGATGCATGAAAATCCAACCTCCAAAAAGGTTTCACCTCACACCTATCACGTGACAATCACAAAAAGTCTACAAACCATAAATGCTGAAGTGGTTTTAGAGAAATGTATACCTTCTAGCTGCTGGTGGGATGTAAAGCGGTAACAGCACTAATGAAAACAGAATGCAGGTGCTTTAAAAGGTAAAAATTGAGCTACCATATGATCCGGCAGGGCACCTTCTGGGTCTATAACCTACGACCACCAGAATCGGAAAGACAGAGGCAGGCAAATGTGCACTGCAGCAATATTTAAATAGCCAAGACACGGAAGCAAAAAAAAAGGTCCAAAAACAGATGAATGGACAAAGAAGAAGTGGTATATGTACAGAATGGAATATTAGCCATGAAAAAAATAAAACAATGCCATTTGCAGCACCACAGATGAGCCTAGAGATAACCACAAAACGTGAAGTAAGTCAGAATGAAAAGAGAAATGTCCTATGAGATCACTTATGTTATCTGAAAATTCATATAAATAAACATAATGCCAGAGAGAAAGAGAATCTCAGATTGAGAAAACAAACTTATGGTTAAGCCTATGAAAAGGTGTGAGGAATGGAGAAATTAGGATATTGGGATTAACACACATAGACTAATACATATAAAATATAGAATCACCAAAGACCTATGGAATACCAAGAGTGGTCTACTCATCACTCTGTAATAACCTACATGGAAAAGGACACGAAGATCAACAGATATATGTATATGTGTAAATGAACAAGATTCTGTACCCCTAGAACAAACGACAGTTTGAAGTCAAATTGGCTCTGATAAACACTATAAATTAAAGACACAAAAAAGAATTAAGGAGGCTAAAAGTTATGGGGGTTTGTCCTGCCACATTCCACTCTAATGTGCAACCTAAAAGCACAACTTGCAGGAAGGTTCTGTTTCCCTAGCAAGCAGAGTTGGTAACGTAGAAATGCCGCCACCCTAAGGCCGTTTCCTCAAACAGCAGCTTTAAATCCACTGCTAATGGTCACTAACATTCAGAAGGACTGCAGGGGTGTAAATGACTCACGCCCTCCAAAAATGTCCTGGGGTAGGCAATGGCCAAAAGAATTCAAACGCGGCAAACTTTTCAAGAAGGCAATTTGAAGTTGTAAGTTTAACTCACTCTTAAAAAAAATAAAAAGGATATTGATAAAAGCTGAACATCAGGAATTACTAGACGCATGCAAATCCAATCTACCCAAAGGTATCACCTCTCACCAGTGAGAATGACCACCAGCAAAAAGTCTACAAACAACAGATGTTGAAGAAGTTGTGGAGGATAGCGTAACCTCTAGGTCTAAGTGGGATGTAAACTGGTAACAGCCAATAATCGGAATAGAACGGCAGTGCATTTCAAGGTAAGCATTGAGTTACCATATGATCCGGAAGGCCCACTATTGGGCCTGTCACCTGTGAAGGCCAGAATCAAAAAGACACAGGATGGAAAATCGTGTATTGCAGCAGTAGTTACAATAGCCAAGACATGGAAGCAACAAAAATGTCCATCATCAGATGAATGGACGAAAAAGAGGTCAATGTACACAATGGAATATTAGACACAGAAAGGAAAGAAACAACGCCGTTTGCCGCACCATAGATGAGGCTAGAGATAATCACACAACTTGAAGTAAGTCAGAAAGCGAGAGACACATATCCTATGATATCACGTATAGGTGTTATCTAAAAATTGATATTAATCAACTTATGTCCACAGAGAAGGACACTCACGTATTCAGGAAACAAACTTGTGATGAACCAGATGGAAAGGTGTGAGGAATGTATAACGGAGGATATTGTGTTTAACAGACATATGCTAATACTTTTAAAAGAGAGAATCACCAAACACATACCGAACACCAAGAGACGTCTACACAACATTCTGTAATAACCTATATGGAACAGGATCCAAAAATGAAAAGATAAATGTATCAATGAAACAGATTCTGTACACCTGGAACAAGCAAAACATTGCAATCAAATTTGCCCTGATAAAAATGAAAATTAAACTACGAATACCAACAACAAGTTAGTGGACATAACTTCTGGGGGGTTTGCCCTGGCACATTCCACTCTAATTTACAACCTACAACCAGGACATCCAGGAAGGCCCTGTTGCCCTAGTAACCAGAGTTGGGAATATAGAAATGCTGCCGCCTTGTGGTCGTTTCCTGCAAAGGCAGCTTTAAACCCAGCGCTAATGGTCACTTAATATTCACAATTACTACAGGTCTGTAAATGACACCTGCCCTCAAAAAATGTCCTGGTGTAGGTAATGGCCACAGGAATTCAGAACATGGCAAATTTTTCAAGGAAACGGTTTGAAGAGGTAAGGTTTTCTGTTTTACTTAAAAAAAAAAAAGAAAATGGACATGGGTGAAAGCTCAATATAGGGAACTATTAGATGCATGCAAATCCAAACTACAAAAGGTATCACCACCCAACACTCAAAATGCTATCAGTAAAATATCTACAAACAATAAATGCTGAAGGGGTTTTAGAGAACTGTGTACCCTCTAGTTGCTGGTGGGATGTCAACTGGTAACAGCCAGTAGTGAGAACAGAATGGAGGTGCGTTGAAAGGTAAAAATTGAGCTACCATATGATCTAGTAGGCCCACTGCTGGGCCTATCCCTTGAGAAGACCAGAATCAAAAAGACACAGGCTGGCAATCCTGCACTGCATCAATACTTAGCATAGCCAAGAGTTGGAAGCAACCAAAACGTCCATCAACAGATGAATGCACAAAGAAGAAGTGGACCATGTACACAATGGAATATTCGGCATAGAAAAGAATGAAACACTGCTCTTTGCAGCAACATAGATGAGCCTAGAGATAATCAGAGAACATGAGGTAAGTCGGAAAGCAGATGACAAATATCCTGTGATATCACTTCTAGGTGTTACCTAACAACTGACACAAATGAACACATTTCCACAGAGAAAGACACTCACAGACTTAGAAAACAAACTATGTTTATCTACAAGGAAAGGTGGGAGGCATGGATACATTAAGATTAGGGTTACCATACGTGTACAAATACATATTAAATACATATATCAAAAAGACCGACCATATACCAAGGGAGGTCTACTGAACGCTCTGTAATAATTTACACGGGGGCTTCCCGGGTGGCGCCGTGGTTAAGAATCCCCCTGGCAATGCAGGGGACATGGCGTCGATCCCTGGTCCGGGAAGATCCCACATGCCGCAGAGCAACTAAGCCCGTGCACCACAACTACTGAGCCTGCGCTCTAGAGCCCACGAGCCACGACTACTGAGCCCACACACCAAAACTACTAAAGCCCGCACGCCTAGAGTACGTGCTCCACAACAAGAGAAGCCACTGCAGTTAGATGCCCGTGCAGCGCAACGGAGAGTAGCCCCCGCTCACCGCAACGAGAGACAGACCACATGCAGCAACGAAGATCCAACTCAGCCAAAAATAAATAAATAAATAAAATAAGTCTATTAAAATAAATAGTAATTTACATGGGAAGAGGATCTGTACATGTATAGATATATATGATGTTCAATTGAACCTGATTGTGCCCACCTAGGACAAACACTATTCTAATCATTACCCCACTTTAAAAAATTAAACCCAGGAACAACAATCAATGAGACATAAACTTACTGGGGTTCTCCCTGGCACATTCCATTCTAATTTACAACCTAGCAACACGACTTTCAGGAAGGCTCTGCTGCCCTACTAACCAGATTTGGAATGGAGAAATGCTGTCACCATGTGGCCGTTTCCCACAACAGCAGCTTTAATCACAGGGCTAACGGTCCCTTAAGATTCACAGTAATTGTAGGGCTGTAAATGACACGTGTCCTCAAAAAATGTCCTGGGGTAGGTAATGGTCAAAAAAGTTCACAACACGGAAAAGTTTTCAAGAAAACAATTTGAAGAGGTAAGTTGTACTCACTCTTTTGTTTACAAAAATAGAAGAACATGGATAAAACCTCAATATCAGGAATTATTGGTTGGATGCAAATCCAAACTAGAAAAGGAGTCCGCCACCCCATATTCAAAATGACATCAGTAAAAAGTATACAAACAATGAATGGTGACGGGTTTGTCGAGAAATCCATACCCACTATGCTGTTGGTTGGATGTAAACTGGTAACAGCGAATCATGAGAACAGAACGGATCTGCGTTTAAAAGCTGAAAACTGAGCTACCATACGATGAGGCCGATCCCCTTAAGGGCCTATAACCTAAGAAGACCAGAATCGGAAAGACACAGACAGGAAAACATGCACTACAGCAATATTTACAATAGCCAAGACATGCAAGCAAAGAAAATGTCCATCAACAGAGAAATGGACAAAGAAGAAGTGGTATAAGTACCGAATGGAACGTTAGCCTCAGAAAAATATGATCAATGCCGCTTTCAGGATTACAGATGAGCCTAGAAATAATCATACTACGTTAAGTAAGTCAAAAGGGAATGACAAATATCCTATGACATCATTTATAGATGTTATCCTAAGATTGCTACCAATGAACATATTTCCACAGAAAAGGACGCTCACAGATTTAGAAAACAAACGAATGGTTAACCAAAATGAAAGGTGGGAAGACGGATAAATTGGGATTATGGGGGTAACATACATATACTAAGGTATGTTAAATGTATATAAACATATAAACTATATGAATTATCTAATCACCAATACATATAAAATATATACTGACCAAACACCTACCAAATATCAAGGGAGGTCTACTCAACACTCTGTAATAACATACATGGTAACAGGATCCGAAGATGAACAGATATATGTATGTATAATTGACGCGATTCTGTACAGCCAGACAATCACAACACTCTAATCAAATTTGCTCCGATAGGGGCTTCCCTGGTGTGGCAGTGGTTGAGAATCTGCCTGCCAATGCAGGGGACACGGGTTCGAGCCCTGGTATGGGAAGATTCCACGTGCCGCGGAGCAACTAGGCCCGTGAGCCAAAACTACTGAGCCTGCGCGTCTGGAGCCTGTGCTCCGCAACAAGAGAGGCCGCGATAGTGAGAGGCCCGCGCACCACGATGAAGAGTGGGCCCCGCTTGCCACAGCTATAGAAAGCCCTCGCACAGAAACGCAGACCTAACACGGGCAAAAATAAATAAATTAATTATTTAATAAAATAAAAAAATTTTACTCCGATAAGAGATATAAATTAAATTTAAAAAACAAAGATAAGTAAGGAGATATAAACTTCTGGGGGTTTGTCTGAGCACATTCCACTCTAATTTACAACCGAGGAACACGACGTCCAGGAAGACTCTGTTGCTCTACTAACAAGAGTTGAGGACATAATAATGCTGCCGCCTTGTGGCTCTTTCCCACAACAGCAGCTTTAAACACAGTGCTTATGGTCACTTAATATTCACAGGAATGCAGGGCTGTAAATGACACGTGCCCACAAAATATGCCCTGGGGTAGGGAATAGCCAAGAGAATTCAACACATGACAAAATTTTCAAGAAGTCAATATGAAGAGGGAAGTTGTACTCACTCTTGAAGAAAAAGAAAAAGAAAAAAAGGACATACCCAAAGCTCAGCATAAGGAATTATTAGATGCATGAAAATCCAACCTCCAAAAAGGTTTCACCTCACACCTATCACGTGACAATCACAAAAAGTCTACAAACCATAAATGCTGAAGTGGTTTTAGAGAAATGTATACCTTCTAGCTGCTGGTGGGATGTAAAGCGGTAACAGCACTAATGAAAACAGAATGCAGGTGCTTTAAAAGGTAAAAATTGAGCTACCATATGATCCGGCAGGGCACCTTCTGGGTCTATAACCTACGACCACCAGAATCGGAAAGACAGAGGCAGGCAAATGTGCACTGCAGCAATATTTAAATAGCCAAGACACGGAAGCAAAAAAAAAGGTCCAAAAACAGATGAATGGACAAAGAAGAAGTGGTATATGTACAGAATGGAATATTAGCCATGAAAAAAATAAAACAATGCCATTTGCAGCACCACAGATGAGCCTAGAGATAACCACAAAACGTGAAGTAAGTCAGAATGAAAAGAGAAATGTCCTATGAGATCACTTATGTTATCTGAAAATTCATATAAATAAACATAATGCCAGAGAGAAAGAGAATCTCAGATTGAGAAAACAAACTTATGGTTAAGCCTATGAAAAGGTGTGAGGAATGGAGAAATTAGGATATTGGGATTAACACACATAGACTAATACATATAAAATATAGAATCACCAAAGACCTATGGAATACCAAGAGTGGTCTACTCATCACTCTGTAATAACCTACATGGAAAAGGACACGAAGATCAACAGATATATGTATATGTGTAAATGAACAAGATTCTGTACCCCTAGAACAAACGACAGTTTGAAGTCAAATTGGCTCTGATAAACACTATAAATTAAAGACACAAAAAAGAATTAAGGAGGCTAAAAGTTATGGGGGTTTGTCCTGCCACATTCCACTCTAATGTGCAACCTAAAAGCACAACTTGCAGGAAGGTTCTGTTTCCCTAGCAAGCAGAGTTGGTAACGTAGAAATGCCGCCACCCTAAGGCCGTTTCCTCAAACAGCAGCTTTAAATCCACTGCTAATGGTCACTAACATTCAGAAGGACTGCAGGGGTGTAAATGACTCACGCCCTCCAAAAATGTCCTGGGGTAGGCAATGGCCAAAAGAATTCAAACGCGGCAAACTTTTCAAGAAGGCAATTTGAAGTTGTAAGTTTAACTCACTCTTAAAAAAAATAAAAAGGATATTGATAAAAGCTGAACATCAGGAATTACTAGACGCATGCAAATCCAATCTACCCAAAGGTATCACCTCTCACTAGTGAGAATGACCACCAGCAAAAAGTCTACAAACAACAGATGTTGAAGAAGTTGTGGAGGATAGCGTAACCTCTAGGTCTAAGTGGGATGTAAACTGGTAACAGCCAATAATCGGAATAGAACGGCAGTGCATTTCAAGGTAAGCATTGAGTTACCATATGATCCGGAAGGCACACTATTGGGCCTGTCACCTGTGAAGGCCAGAATCAAAAAGACACAGGATGGAAAATCGTGTATTGCAGCAGTAGTTACAATAGCCAAGACATGGAAGCAACAAAAATGTCCATCATCAGATGAATGGACGAAAAAGAGGTCAATGTACACAATGGAATATTAGACACAGAAAGGAAAGAAACAACGCCGTTTGCCGCACCATAGATGAGGCTAGAGATAATCACACAACTTGAAGTAAGTCAGAAAGCGAGAGACACATATCCTATGATATCACGTATAGGTGTTATCTAAAAATTGATATTAATCAACTTATGTCCACAGAGAAGGACACTCACGTATTCAGGAAACAAACTTGTGATGAACCAGATGGAAAGGTGTGAGGAATGTATAACGGAGGATATTGTGTTTAACAGACATATGCTAATACTTTTAAAAGAGAGAATCACCAAACACATACCGAACACCAAGAGACGTCTACACAACATTCTGTAATAACCTATATGGAACAGGATCCAAAAATGAAAAGATAAATGTATCAATGAAACAGATTCTGTACACCTGGAACAAGCAAAACATTGCAATCAAATTTGCCCTGATAAAAATGAAAATTAAGCTACGAATACCAACAACAAGTTAGTGGACATAACTTCTGGGGGGTTTGCCCTGGCACATTCCACTCTAATTTACAACCTACAACCAGGACGTCCAGGAAGGCCCTGTTGCCCTAGTAACCAGAGTTGGGAATATAGAAATGCTGCCGCCTTGTGGTCGTTTCCTGCAAAGGCAGCTTTAAACCCAGCGCTAATGGTCACTTAATATTCACAATTACTACAGGTCTGTAAATGACACCTGCCCTCAAAAAATGTCCTGGTGTAGGTAATGGCCACAGGAATTCAGAACACGGCAAATTTTTCAAGGAAACGGTTTGAAGAGGTAAGGTTTTCTGTTTTACTTAAAAAAAAAAAAGAAAATGGACATGGGTGAAAGCTCAATATAGGGAACTATTAGATGCATGCAAATCCAAACTACAAAAGGTATCACCACCCAACACTCAAAATGCTATCAGTAAAATATCTACAAACAATAAATGCTGAAGGGGTTTTAGAGAACTGTGTACCCTCTAGTTGCTGGTGGGATGTCAACTGGTAACAGCCAGTAGTGAGAACAGAATGGAGGTGCGTTGAAAGGTAAAAATTGAGCTACCATATGATCTAGTAGGCCCACTGCTGGGCCTATCCCTTGAGAAGACCAGAATCAGAAAGACACAGGCTGGCAATCCTGCACTGCATCAATACTTAGCATAGCCAAGAGTTGGAAGCAACCAAAACGTCCATCAACAGATGAATGCACAAAGAAGAAGTGGACCATGTACACAATGGAATATTCGGCATAGAAAAGAATGAAACACTGCTCTTTGCAGCAACATAGATGAGCCTAGAGATAATCAGAGAACATGAGGTAAGTCGGAAAGCAGATGACAAATATCCTGTGATATCACTTCTAGGTGTTACCTAACAACTGACACAAATGAACATATTTCCACAGAGAAAGACACTCACAGACTTAGAAAACAAACTATGTTTATCTACAAGGAAAGGTGGGAGGCATGGATACATTAAGATTAGGGTTACCATACGTGTACAAATACATATTAAATACATATATCAAAAAGACCGACCATATACCAAGGGAGGTCTACTGAACGCTCTGTAATAATTTACACGGGGGCTTCCCGGGTGGCGCCGTGGTTAAGAATCCGCCTGGCAATGCAGGGGACACGGCGTCGATCCCTGGTCCGGGAAGATCCCACATGCCGCAGAGCAACTAAGCCCGTGCACCACAACTACTGAGCCTGCGCTCTAGAGCCCACGAGCCACGACTACTGAGCCCACACACCAAAACTACTAAAGCCCGCACGCCTAGAGTACGTGCTCCACAACAAGAGAAGCCACTGCAGTTAGATGCCCGTGCAGCGCAACGGAGAGTAGCCCCCGCTCACCGCAACGAGAGACAGCCCACATGCAGCAACGAAGATCCAACTCAGCCAAAAATAAATAAATAAATAAAATAAGTCTATTAAAATAAATAGTAATTTACATGGGAAGAGGATCTGTACATGTATAGATATATATGATGTTCAATTGAACCTGATTGTGCCCACCTAGGACAAACACTATTCTAATCATTACCCCACTTTAAAAAATTAAACCCAGGAACAACAATCAATGAGACATAAACTTACTGGGGTTCTCCCTGGCACATTCCATTCTAATTTACAACCTAGCAACACGACTTTCAGGAAGGCTCTGCTGCCCTACTAACCAGATTTGGAATGGAGAAATGCTGTCACCATGTGGCCGTTTCCCACAACAGCAGCTTTAATCACAGGGCTAACGGTCCCTTAAGATTCACAGTAATTGTAGGGCTGTAAATGACACGTGTCCTCAAAAAATGTCCTGGGGTAGGTAATGGTCAAAAAAGTTCACAACACGGAAAAGTTTTCAAGAAAACAATTTGAAGAGGTAAGTTGTACTCACTCTTTTGTTTACAAAAATAGAAGAACATGGATAAAACCTCAATATCAGGAATTATTGGTTGGATGCAAATCCAAACTAGAAAAGGAGTCCGCCACCCCATATTCAAAATGACATCAGTAAAAAGTATACAAACAATGAATGGTGACGGGTTTGTCGAGAAATCCATACCCACTATGCTGTTGGTTGGATGTAAACTGGTAACAGCGAATCATGAGAACAGAACGGATCTGCGTTTAAAAGCTGAAAACTGAGCTACCATACGATGAGGCCGATCCCCTTAAGGGCCTATAACCTAAGAAGACCAGAATCGGAAAGACACAGACAGGAAAACATGCACTACAGCAATATTTACAATAGCCAAGACATGCAAGCAAAGAAAATGTCCATCAACAGAGAAATGGACAAAGAAGAAGTGGTATAAGTACCGAATGGAACGTTAGCCTCAGAAAAATATGATCAATGCCGCTTTCAGGATTACAGATGAGCCTAGAAATAATCATACTACGTTAAGTAAGTCAAAAGGGAATGACAAATATCCTATGACATCATTTATAGATGTTATCCTAAGATTGCTACCAATGAACATATTTCCACAGAAAAGGACGCTCACAGATTTAGAAAACAAACGAATGGTTAACCAAAATGAAAGGTGGGAAGACGGATAAATTGGGATTATGGGGGTAACATACATATACTAAGGTATGTTAAATGTATATAAACATATAAACTATATGAATTATCTAATCACCAATACATATAAAATATATACTGACCAAACACCTACCAAATATCAAGGGAGGTCTACTCAACACTCTGTAATAACATACATGGTAACAGGATCCGAAGATGAACAGATATATGTATGTATAATTGACCCGATTCTGTACAGCCAGACAATCACAACACTCTAATCAAATTTGCTCCGATAGGGGCTTCCCTGGTGTGGCAGTGGTTGAGAATCTGCCTGCCAATGCAGGGGACACGGGTTCGAGCCCTGGTATGGGAAGATTCCACGTGCCGCGGAGCAACTAGGCCCGTGAGCCAAAACTACTGAGCCTGCGCGTCTGGAGCCTGTGCTCCGCAACAAGAGAGGCCGCGATAGTGAGAGGCCCGCGCACCACGATGAAGAGTGGGCCCCGCTTGCCACAGCTATAGAAAGCCCTCGCACAGAAACGCAGACCTAACACGGGCAAAAATAAATAAATTAATTATTTAATAAAATAAAAACATTTTACTCCGATAAGAGATATAAATTAAATTTAAAAAACAAACATAAGTAAGGAGATATAAACTTCTGGGGGTTTGTCTGAGCACATTCCACTCTAATTTACAACCGAGGAACACGACGTCCAGGAAGACTCTGTTGCTCTACTAACAAGAGTTGAGGACATAATAATGCTGCCGCCTTGTGGCTCTTTCCCACAACAGCAGCTTTAAACACAGTGCTTATGGTCACTTAATATTCACAGGAATGCAGGGCTGTAAATGACACGTGCCCACAAAATATGCCCTGGGGTAGGGAATAGCCAAGAGAATTCAACACATGACAAAATTTTCAAGAAGTCAATATGAAGAGGGAAGTTGTACTCACTCTTGAAGAAAAAGAAAAAGAAAAAAAGGACATACCCAAAGCTCAGTATAAGGAATTATTAGATGCATGAAAATCCAACCTCCAAAAAGGTTTCACCTCACACCTATCACGTGACAATCACAAAAAGTCTACAAACCATAAATGCTGAAGGGGTTTTAGAGAAATGTATACCTTCTAGCTGCTGGTGGGATGTAAAGCGGTAACAGCACTAATGAAAACAGAATGCAGGTGCTTTAAAAGGTAAAAATTGAGCTACCATATGATCCGGCAGGGCACCTTCTGGGTCTATAACCTACGACCACCAGAATCGGAAAGACAGAGGCAGGCAAATGTGCACTGCAGCAATATTTAAATAGCCAAGACACGGAAGCAAAAAAAAAGGTCCAAAAACAGATGAATGGACAAAGAAGAAGTGGTATATGTACAGAATGGAATATTAGCCATGAAAAAAATAAAACAATGCCATTTGCAGCACCACAGATGAGCCTAGAGATAACCACAAAACGTGAAGTAAGTCAGAATGAAAAGAAAAATGTCCTATGAGATCACTTATGTTATCTGAAAATTCATATAAATAAACATAATGCCAGAGAGAAAGAGAATCTCAGATTGAGAAAACAAACTTACGGTTAAGCCTACGAAAAGGTGTGAGGAATGGAGAAATTAGGATATTGGGATTAACACACATAGACTAACACATATAAAATATAGAATCACCAAAGACCTATGGAATACCAAGAGTGGTCTACTCATCACTCTGTAATAACCTACATGGAAAAGGACACGAAGATCAACAGATATATGTATATGTGTAAATGAACAAGATTCTGTACCCCTAGAACAAACGACAGTTTGAAGTCAAATTGGCTCTGATAAACACTATAAATTAAAGACACAAACAAGAATTAAGGAGGCTAAAAGTTATGGGGGTTTGTCCTGCCACATTCCACTCTAATGTGCAACCTAAAAGCACAACATGCAGGAAGGTTCTGTTTCCCTAGCAAGCAGAGTTGGTAACGTAGAAATGCCGCCACCGTAAGGCCGTTTCCTCAAACAGCAGCTTTAAATCCACTGCTAATGGTCACTAACATTCAGAAGGACTGCAGGGGTGTAAATGACTCACGCCCTCCAAAAATGTCCTGGGGTAGGCAATGGCCAAAAGAATTCAAACGCGGCAAACTTTTCAAGAAGGCAATTTGAAGTTGTAAGTTTAACTCACTCTTAAAAAAAATAAAAAGGATATTGATAAAAGCTGAACATCAGGAATTACTAGACGCATGCAAATCCAATCTACCCAAAGGTATCACCTCTCACCAGTGAGAATGACCACCAGCAAAAAGTCTACAAACAACAGATGTTGAAGAAGTTGTGGAGGATAGCGTAACCTCTAGGTCTAAGTGGGATGTAAACTGGTAACAGCCAATAATCGGAATAGAACGGCAGTGCATTTCAAGGTAAGCATTGAGTTACCATATGATCCGGAAGGCCCACTATTGGGCCTGTCACCTGTGAAGGCCAGAATCAAAAAGACACAGGATGGAAAATCGTGTATTGCAGCAGTAGTTACAATAGCCAAGACATGGAAGCAACAAAAATGTCCATCATCAGATGAATGGACGAAAAAGAGGTCAATGTACACAATGGAATATTAGACACAGAAAGGAAAGAAACAACGCCGTTTGCCGCACCATAGATGAGGCTAGAGATAATCACACAACTTGAAGTAAGTCAGAAAGCGAGAGACACATATCCTATGATATCACGTATAGGTGTTATCTAAAAATTGATATTAATCAACGTATGTCCACAGAGAAGGACACTCACGTATTCAGGAAACAAACTTGTGATGAACCAGATGGAAAGGTGTGAGGAATGTATAACGGAGGATATTGTGTTTAACAGACATATGCTAATACTTTTAAAAGAGAGAATCACCAAACACATACCGAACACCAAGAGACGTCTACACAACATTCTGTAATAACCTATATGGAACAGGATCCAAAAATGAAAAGATAAATGTATCAATGAAACAGATTCTGTACACCTGGAACAAGCAAAACATTGCAATCAAATTTGCCCTGATAAAAATGAAAATTAAGCTACGAATACCAACAACAAGTTAGTGGACATAACTTCTGGGGGGTTTGTCCTGGCACATTCCACTCTAATTTACAACCTACAACCAGGACGTCCAGGAAGGCCCTGTTGCCCTAGTAACCAGAGTTGGGAATATAGAAATGCTGCCGCCTTGTGGTCGTTTCCTGCAAAGGCAGCTTTAAACCCAGCGCTAATGGTCACTTAATATTCACAATTACTACAGGTCTGTAAATGACACCTGCCCTCAAAAAATGTCCTGGTGTAGGTAATGGCCACAGGAATTCAGAACACGGCAAATTTTTCAAGGAAACGGTTTGAAGAGGTAAGGTTTTCTGTTTTACTTAAAAAAAAAAAAGAAAATGGACATGGGTGAAAGCTCAATATAGGGAACTATTAGATGCATGCAAATCCAAACTACAAAAGGTATCACCACCCAACACTCAAAATGCTATCAGTAAAATATCTACAAACAATAAATGCTGAAGGGGTTTTAGAGAACTGTGTACCCTCTAGTTGCTGGTGGGATGTCAACTGGTAACAGCCAGTAGTGAGAACAGAATGGAGGTGCGTTGAAAGGTAAAAATTGAGCTACCATATGATCTAGTAGGCCCACTGCTGGGCCTATCCCTTGAGAAGACCAGAATCAGAAAGACACAGGCTGGCAATCCTGCACTGCATCAATATTTAGCGTAGCCAAGAGTTGGAAGCAACCAAAACGTCCATCAACAGATGAATGCACAAAGAAGAAGTGGACCATGTACACAATGGAATATTCGGCATAGAAAAGAATGAAACACTGCTCTTTGCAGCAACATAGATGAGCCTAGAGATAATCAGAGAACATGAGGTAAGTCGGAAAGCAGATGACAAATATCCTGTGATATCACTTCTAGGTGTTACCTAACAACTGACACAAATGAACATATTTCCACAGAGAAAGACACTCACAGACTTAGAAAACAAACTATGTTTATCTACAAGGAAAGGTGGGAGGCATGGATACATTAAGATTAGGGTTACCATACGTGTACAAATACATATTAAATACATATATCAAAAAGACCGACCATATACCAAGGGAGGTCTACTGAACGCTCTGTAATAATTTACACGGGGGCTTCCCGGGTGGCGCCGTGGTTAAGAATCCGCCTGGCAATGCAGGGGACACGGCGTCGATCCCTGGTCCGGGAAGATCCCACATGCCGCAGAGCAACTAAGCCCGTGCACCACAACTACTGAGCCTGCGCTCTAGAGCCCACGAGCCACGACTACTGAGCCCACACACCAAAACTACTAAAGCCCGCACGCCTAGAGTACGTGCTCCACAACAAGAGAAGCCACTGCAGTTAGATGCCCGTGCAGCGCAACGGAGAGTAGCCCCCGCTCACCGCAACGAGAGACAGCCCACATGCAGCAACGAAGATCCAACTCAGCCAAAAATAAATAAATAAATAAAATAAGTCTATTAAAATAAATAGTAATTTACATGGGAAGAGGATCTGTACATGTATAGATATATATGATGTTCAATTGAACCTGATTGTGCCCACCTAGGACAAACACTATTCTAATCATTACCCCACTTTAAAAAATTAAACCCAGGAACAACAATCAATGAGACATAAACTTACTGGGGTTTTCCCTGGCACATTCCATTCTAATTTACAACCTATCAACACGACTTTCAGGAAGGCTCTGCTGCCCTACTAACCAGATTTGGAATGGAGAAATGCTGTCACCATGTGGCCGTTTCCCACAACAGCAGCTTTAATCACAGGGCTAACGGTCCCTTAAGATTCACAGTAATTGTAGGGCTGTAAATGACACGTGTCCTCAAAAAATGTCCTGGGGTAGGTAATGGTCAAAAAAGTTCACAACACGGAAAAGTTTTCAAGAAAACAATTTGAAGAGGTAAGTTGTACTCACTCTTTTGTTTACAAAAATAGAAGAACATGGATAAAACCTCAATATCAGGAATTATTGGTTGGATGCAAATCCAAACTAGAAAAGGAGTCCGCCACCCCATATTCAAAATGACATCAGTAAAAAGTATACAAACAATGAATGGTGACGGGTTTGTCGAGAAATCCATACCCACTATGCTGTTGGTTGGATGTAAACTGGTAACAGCGAATCATGAGAACAGAACGGATCTGCGTTTAAAAGCTGGAAACTGAGCTACCATACGATGAGGCCGATCCCCTTAAGGGCCTATAACCTAAGAAGACCAGAATCGGAAAGACACAGACAGGAAAACATGCACTACAGCAATATTTACAATAGCCAAGACATGCAAGCAAAGAAAATGTCCATCAACAGAGAAATGGACAAAGAAGAAGTGGTATAAGTACCGAATGGAACGTTAGCCTCAGAAAAATATGATCAATGCCGCTTTCAGGATTACAGATGAGCCTAGAAATAATCATACTACGTTAAGTAAGTCAAAAGGGAATGACAAATATCCTATGACATCATTTATAGATGTTATCCTAAGATTGCTACCAATGAACATATTTCCACAGAAAAGGACGCTCACAGATTTAGAAAACAAACGAATGGTTAACCAAAATGAAAGGTGGGAAGACGGATAAATTGGGATTATGGGGGTAACATACATATACTAAGGTATGTTAAATGTATATAAACATATAAACTATATGAATTATCTAATCACCAATACATATAAAATATATACTGACCAAACACCTACCAAATATCAAGGGAGGTCTACTCAACACTCTGTAATAACATACATGGTAACAGGATCCGAAGATGAACAGATATATGTACGTATAATTGACCCGATTCTGTACAGCCAGACAATCACAACACTCTAATCAAATTTGCTCCGATAGGGGCTTCCCTGGTGTGGCAGTGGTTGAGAATCTGCCTGCCAATGCAGGGGACACGGGTTCGAGCCCTGGTATGGGAAGATTCCACGTGCCGCGGAGCAACTAGGCCCGTGAGCCAAAACTACTGAGCCTGCGCGTCTGGAGCCTGTGCTCCGCAACAAGAGAGGCCGCGATAGTGAGAGGCCCGCGCACCACGATGAAGAGTGGGCCCCGCTTGCCACAGCTATAGAAAGCCCTCGCACAGAAACGCAGACCTAACACGGGCAAAAATAAATAAATTAATTATTTAATAAAATAAAAAAATTTTACTCCGATAAGAGATATAAATTAAATTTAAAAAACAAACATAAGTAAGGAGATATAAACTTCTGGGGGTTTGTCTGAGCACATTCCACTCTAATTTACAACCGAGGAACACGACGTCCAGGAAGACTCTGTTGCTCTACTAACAAGAGTTGAGGACATAATAATGCTGCCGCCTTGTGGCTCTTTCCCACAACAGCAGCTTTAAACACAGTGCTTATGGTCACTTAATATTCACAGGAATGCAGGGCTGTAAATGACACGTGCCCACAAAATATGCCCTGGGGTAGGGAATAGCCAAGAGAATTCAACACATGACAAAATTTTCAAGAAGTCAATATGAAGAGGGAAGTTGTACTCACTCTTGAAGAAAAAGAAAAAGAAAAAAAGGACATACCCAAAGCTCAGTATAAGGAATTATTAGATGCATGAAAATCCAACCTCCAAAAAGGTTTCACCTCACACCTATCACGTGACAATCACAAAAAGTCTACAAACCATAAATGCTGAAGGGGTTTTAGAGAAATGTATACCTTCTAGCTGCTGGTGGGATGTAAAGCGGTAACAGCACTAATGAAAACAGAATGCAGGTGCTTTAAAAGGTAAAAATTGAGCTACCATATGATCCGGCAGGGCACCTTCTGGGTCTATAACCTACGACCACCAGAATCGGAAAGACAGAGGCAGGCAAATGTGCACTGCAGCAATATTTAAATAGCCAAGACACGGAAGCAAAAAAAAAGGTCCAAAAACAGATGAATGGACAAAGAAGAAGTGGTATATGTACAGAATGGAATATTAGCCATGAAAAAAATAAAACAATGCCATTTGCAGCACCACAGATGAGCCTAGAGATAACCACAAAACGTGAAGTAAGTCAGAATGAAAAGAAAAATGTCCTATGAGATCACTTATGTTATCTGAAAATTCATATAAATAAACATAATGCCAGAGAGAAAGAGAATCTCAGATTGAGAAAACAAACTTATGGTTAAGCCTATGAAAAGGTGTGAGGAATGGAGAAATTAGGATATTGGGATTAACACACATAGACTAATACATATAAAATATAGAATCACCAAAGACCTATGGAATACCAAGAGTGGTCTACTCATCACTCTGTAATAACCTACATGGAAAAGGACACGAAGATCAACAGATATATGTATATGTGTAAATGAACAAGATTCTGTACCCCTAGAACAAACGACAGTTTGAAGTCAAATTGGCTCTGATAAACACTATAAATTAAAGACACAAAAAAGAATTAAGGAGGCTAAAAGTTATGGGGGTTTGTCCTGCCACATTCCACTCTAATGTGCAACCTAAAAGCACAACTTGCAGGAAGGTTCTGTTTCCCTAGCAAGCAGAGTTGGTAACGTAGAAATGCCGCCACCCTAAGGCCGTTTCCTCAAACAGCAGCTTTAAATCCACTGCTAATGGTCACTAACATTCAGAAGGACTGCAGGGGTGTAAATGACTCACGCCCTCCAAAAATGTCCTGGGGTAGGCAATGGCCAAAAGAATTCAAACGCGGCAAACTTTTCAAGAAGGCAATTTGAAGTTGTAAGTTTAACTCACTCTTAAAAAAAATAAAAAGGATATTGATAAAAGCTGAACATCAGGAATTACTAGACACATGCAAATCCAATCTACCCAAAGGTATCACCTCTCACCAGTGAGAATGACCACCAGCAAAAAGTCTACAAACAACAGATGTTGAAGAAGTTGTGGAGGATAGCGTAACCTCTAGGTCTAAGTGGGATGTAAACTGGTAACAGCCAATAATCGGAATAGAACGGCAGTGCATTTCAAGGTAAGCATTGAGTTACCATATGATCCGGAAGGCCCACTATTGGGCCTGTCACCTGTGAAGGCCAGAATCAAAAAGACACAGGATGGAAAATCGTGTATTGCAGCAGTAGTTACAATAGCCAAGACATGGAAGCAACAAAAATGTCCATCATCAGATGAATGGACGAAAAAGAGGTCAATGTACACAATGGAATATTAGACACAGAAAGGAAAGAAACAACGCCGTTTGCCGCACCATAGATGAGGCTAGAGATAATCACACAACTTGAAGTAAGTCAGAAAGCGAGAGACACATATCCTATGATATCACGTATAGGTGTTATCTAAAAATTGATATTAATCAACTTATGTCCACAGAGAAGGACACTCACGTATTCAGGAAACAAACTTGTGATGAACCAGATGGAAAGGTGTGAGGAATGTATAACGGAGGATATTGTGTTTAACAGACATATGCTAATACTTTTAAAAGAGAGAATCACCAAACACATACCGAACACCAAGAGACGTCTACACAACATTCTGTAATAACCTATATGGAACAGGATCCAAAAATGAAAAGATAAATGTATCAATGAAACAGATTCTGTACACCTGGAACAAGCAAAACATTGCAATCAAATTTGCCCTGATAAAAATGAAAATTAAGCTACGAATACCAACAACAAGTTAGTGGACATAACTTCTGGGGGGTTTGCCCTGGCACATTCCACTCTAATTTACAACCTACAACCAGGACGTCCAGGAAGGCCCTGTTGCCCTAGTAACCAGAGTTGGGAATATAGAAATGCTGCCGCCTTGTGGTCGTTTCCTGCAAAGGCAGCTTTAAACCCAGCGCTAATGGTCACTTAATATTCACAATTACTACAGGTCTGTAAATGACACCTGCCCTCAAAAAATGTCCTGGTGTAGGTAATGGCCACAGGAATTCAGAACACGGCAAATTTTTCAAGGAAACGGTTTGAAGAGGTAAGGTTTTCTGTTTTACTTAAAAAAAAAAAAAGAAAATGGACATGGGTGAAAGCTCAATATAGGGAACTATTAGATGCATGCAAATCCAAACTACAAAAGGTATCACCACCCAACACTCAAAATGCTATCAGTAAAATATCTACAAACAATAAATGCTGAAGGGGTTTTAGAGAACTGTGTACCCTCTAGTTGCTGGTGGGATGTCAACTGGTAACAGCCAGTAGTGAGAACAGAATGGAGGTGCGTTGAAAGGTAAAAATTGAGCTACCATATGATCTAGTAGGCCCACTGCTGGGCCTATCCCTTGAGAAGACCAGAATCAAAAAGACACAGGCTGGCAATCCTGCACTGCATCAATACTTAGCATAGCCAAGAGTTGGAAGCAACCAAAACGTCCATCAACAGATGAATGCACAAAGAAGAAGTGGACCATGTACACAATGGAATATTCGGCATAGAAAAGAATGAAACACTGCTCTTTGCAGCAACATAGATGAGCCTAGAGATAATCAGAGAACATGAGGTAAGTCGGAAAGCAGATGACAAATATCCTGTGATATCACTTCTAGGTGTTACCTAACAACTGACACAAATGAACATATTTCCACAGAGAAAGACACTCACAGACTTAGAAAACAAACTATGTTTATCTACAAGGAAAGGTGGGAGGCATGGATACATTAAGATTAGGGTTACCATACGTGTACAAATACATATTAAATACATATATCAAAAAGACCGACCATATACCAAGGGAGGTCTACTGAACGCTCTGTAATAATTTACACGGGGGCTTCCCGGGTGGCGCCGTGGTTAAGAATCCGCCTGGCAATGCAGGGGACACGGCGTCGATCCCTGGTCCGGGAAGATCCCACATGCCGCAGAGCAACTAAGCCCGTGCACCACAACTACTGAGCCTGCGCTCTAGAGCCCACGAGCCACGACTACTGAGCCCACACACCAAAACTACTAAAGCCCGCACGCCTAGAGTACGTGCTCCACAACAAGAGAAGCCACTGCAGTTAGATGCCCGTGCAGCGCAACGGAGAGTAGCCCCCGCTCACCGCAACGAGAGACAGCCCACATGCAGCAACGAAGATCCAACTCAGCCAAAAATAAATAAATAAATAAAATAAGTCTATTAAAATAAATAGTAATTTACATGGGAAGAGGATCTGTACATGTATAGATATATATGATGTTCAATTGAACCTGATTGTGCCCACCTAGGACAAACACTATTCTAATCATTACCCCACTTTAAAAAATTAAACCCAGGAACAACAATCAATGAGACATAAACTTACTGGGGTTCTCCCTGGCACATTCCATTCTAATTTACAACCTAGCAACACGACTTTCAGGAAGGCTCTGCTGCCCTACTAACCAGATTTGGAATGGAGAAATGCTGTCACCATGTGGCCGTTTCCCACAACAGCAGCTTTAATCACAGGGCTAACGGTCCCTTAAGATTCACAGTAATTGTAGGGCTGTAAATGACACGTGTCCTCAAAAAATGTCCTGGGGTAGGTAATGGTCAAAAAAGTTCACAACACGGAAAAGTTTTCAAGAAAACAATTTGAAGAGGTAAGTTGTACTCACTCTTTTGTTTACAAAAATAGAAGAACATGGATAAAACCTCAATATCAGGAATTATTGGTTGGATGCAAATCCAAACTACAAAAGGAGTCCGCCACCCAATATTCAAAATGACATCAGTAAAAAGTATACAAACAATGAATGGTGACGGGTTTGTCGAGAAATCCATACCCACTATGCTGTTGGTTGGATGTAAACTGGTAACAGCGAATCATGAGAACAGAACGGATCTGCGTTTAAAAGCTGAAAACTGAGCTACCATACGATGAGGCCGATCCCCTTAAGGGCCTATAACCTAAGAAGACCAGAATCGGAAAGACACAGACAGGAAAACATGCACTACAGCAATATTTACAATAGCCAAGACATGCAAGCAAAGAAAATGTCCATCAACAGAGAAATGGACAAAGAAGAAGTGGTATAAGTACCGAATGGAACGTTAGCCTCAGAAAAATATGATCAATGCCGCTTTCAGGATTACAGATGAGCCTAGAAATAATCATACTACGTTAAGTAAGTCAAAAGGGAATGACAAATATCCTATGACATCATTTATAGATGTTATCCTAAGATTGCTACCAATGAACATATTTCCACAGAAAAGGACGCTCACAGATTTAGAAAACAAACGAATGGTTAACCAAAATGAAAGGTGGGAAGACGGATAAATTGGGATTATGGGGGTAACATACATATACTAAGGTATGTTAAATGTATATAAACATATAAACTATATGAATTATCTAATCACCAATACATATAAAATATATACTGACCAAACACCTACCAAATATCAAGGGAGGTCTACTCAACACTCTGTAATAACATACATGGTAACAGGATCCGAAGATGAACAGATATATGTATGTATAATTGACCCGATTCTGTACAGCCAGACAATCACAACACTCTAATCAAATTTGCTCCGATAGGGGCTTCCCTGGTGTGGCAGTGGTTGAGAATCTGCCTGCCAATGCAGGGGACACGGGTTCGAGCCCTGGTATGGGAAGATTCCACGTGCCGCGGAGCAACTAGGCCCGTGAGCCAAAACTACTGAGCCTGCGCGTCTGGAGCCTGTGCTCCGCAACAAGAGAGGCCGCGATAGTGAGAGGCCCGCGCACCACGATGAAGAGTGGGACCCGCTTGCCACACCTATAGAAAGCCCTCGCACAGAAACGCAGACCTAACACGGGCAAAAATAAATAAATTAATTATTTAATAAAATAAAAACATTTTACTCCGATAAGAGATATAAATTAAATTTAAAAAACAAACATAAGTAAGGAGATATAAACTTCTGGGGGTTTGTCTGAGCACATTCCACTCTAATTTACAACCGAGGAACACGACGTCCAGGAAGACTCTGTTGCTCTACTAACAAGAGTTGAGGACATAATAATGCTGCCGCCTTGTGGCTCTTTCCCACAACAGCAGCTTTAAACACAGTGCTTATGGTCACTTAATATTCACAGGAATGCAGGGCTGTAAATGACACGTGCCCACAAAATATGCCCTGGGGTAGGGAATAGCCAAGAGAATTCAACACATGACAAAATTTTCAAGAAGTCAATATGAAGAGGGAAGTTGTACTCACTCTTGAAGAAAAAGAAAAAGAAAAAAAGGACATACCCAAAGCTCAGTATAAGGAATTATTAGATGCATGAAAATCCAACCTCCAAAAAGGTTTCACCTCACACCTATCACGTGACAATCACAAAAAGTCTACAAACCATAAATGCTGAAGGGGTTTTAGAGAAATGTATACCTTCTAGCTGCTGGTGGGATGTAAAGCGGTAACAGCACTAATGAAAACAGAATGCAGGTGCTTTAAAAGGTAAAAATTGAGCTACCATATGATCCGGCAGGGCACCTTCTGGGTCTATAACCTACGACCACCAGAATCGGAAAGACAGAGGCAGGCAAATGTGCACTGCAGCAATATTTAAATAGCCAAGACACGGAAGCAAAAAAAAAGGTCCAAAAACAGATGAATGGACAAAGAAGAAGTGGTATATGTACAGAATGGAATATTAGCCATGAAAAAAATAAAACAATGCCATTTGCAGCACCACAGATGAGCCTAGAGATAACCACAAAACGTGAAGTAAGTCAGAATGAAAAGAAAAATGTCCTATGAGATCACTTATGTTATCTGAAAATTCATATAAATAAACATAATGCCAGAGAGAAAGAGAATCTCAGATTGAGAAAACAAACTTACGGTTAAGCCTACGAAAAGGTGTGAGGAATGGAGAAATTAGGATATTGGGATTAACACACATAGACTAACACATATAAAATATAGAATCACCAAAGACCTATGGAATACCAAGAGTGGTCTACTCATCACTCTGTAATAACCTACATGGAAAAGGACACGAAGATCAACAGATATATGTATATGTGTAAATGAACAAGATTCTGTACCCCTAGAACAAACGACAGTTTGAAGTCAAATTGGCTCTGATAAACACTATAAATTAAAGACACAAACAAGAATTAAGGAGGCTAAAAGTTATGGGGGTTTGTCCTGCCACATTCCACTCTAATGTGCAACCTAAAAGCACAACATGCAGGAAGGTTCTGTTTCCCTAGCAAGCAGAGTTGGTAACGTAGAAATGCCGCCACCCTAAGGCCGTTTCCTCAAACAGCAGCTTTAAATCCACTGCTAATGGTCACTAACATTCAGAAGGACTGCAGGGGTGTAAATGACTCACGCCCTCCAAAAATGTCCTGGGGTAGGCAATGGCCAAAAGAATTCAAACGCGGCAAACTTTTCAAGAAGGCAATTTGAAGTTGTAAGTTTAACTCACTCTTAAAAAAAATAAAAAGGATATTGATAAAAGCTGAACATCAGGAATTACTAGACGCATGCAAATCCAATCTACCCAAAGGTATCACCTCTCACCAGTGAGAATGACCACCAGCAAAAAGTCTACAAACAACAGATGTTGAAGAAGTTGTGGAGGATAGCGTAACCTCTAGGTCTAAGTGGGATGTAAACTGGTAACAGCCAATAATCGGAATAGAACGGCAGTGCATTTCAAGGTAAGCATTGAGTTACCATATGATCCGGAAGGCCCACTATTGGGCCTGTCACCTGTGAAGGCCAGAATCAAAAAGACACAGGATGGAAAATCGTGTATTGCAGCAGTAGTTACAATAGCCAAGACATGGAAGCAACAAAAATGTCCATCATCAGATGAATGGACGAAAAAGAGGTCAATGTACACAATGGAATATTAGACACAGAAAGGAAAGAAACAACGCCGTTTGCCGCACCATAGATGAGGCTAGAGATAATCACACAACTTGAAGTAAGTCAGAAAGCGAGAGACACATATCCTATGATATCACGTATAGGTGTTATCTAAAAATTGATATTAATCAACTTATGTCCACAGAGAAGGACACTCACGTATTCAGGAAACAAACTTGTGATGAACCAGATGGAAAGGTGTGAGGAATGTATAACGGAGGATATTGTGTTTAACAGACATATGCTAATACTTTTAAAAGAGAGAATCACCAAACACATACCGAACACCAAGAGACGTCTACACAACATTCTGTAATAACCTATATGGAACAGGATCCAAAAATGAAAAGATAAATGTATCAATGAAACAGATTCTGTACACCTGGAACAAGCAAAACATTGCAATCAAATTTGCCCTGATAAAAATGAAAATTAAGCTACGAATACCAACAACAAGTTAGTGGACATAACTTCTGGGGGGTTTGCCCTGGCACATTCCACTCTAATTTACAACCTACAACCAGGACGTCCAGGAAGGCCCTGTTGCCCTAGTAACCAGAGTTGGGAATATAGAAATGCTGCCGCCTTGTGGTCGTTTCCTGCAAAGGCAGCTTTAAACCCAGCGCTAATGGTCACTTAATATTCACAATTACTACAGGTCTGTAAATGACACCTGCCCTCAAAAAATGTCCTGGTGTAGGTAATGGCCACAGGAATTCAGAACACGGCAAATTTTTCAAGGAAACGGTTTGAAGAGGTAAGGTTTTCTGTTTTACTTAAAAAAAAAAAAGAAAATGGACATGGGTGAAAGCTCAATATAGGGAACTATTAGATGCATGCAAATCCAAACTACAAAAGGTATCACCACCCAACACTCAAAATGCTATCAGTAAAATATCTACAAACAATAAATGCTGAAGGGGTTTTAGAGAACTGTGTACCCTCTAGTTGCTGGTGGGATGTCAACTGGTAACAGCCAGTAGTGAGAACAGAATGGAGGTGCGTTGAAAGGTAAAAATTGAGCTACCATATGATCTAGTAGGCCCACTGCTGGGCCTATCCCTTGAGAAGACCAGAATCAGAAAGACACAGGCTGGCAATCCTGCACTGCATCAATATTTAGCGTAGCCAAGAGTTGGAAGCAACCAAAACGTCCATCAACAGATGAATGCACAAAGAAGAAGTGGACCATGTACACAATGGAATATTCGGCATAGAAAAGAATGAAACACTGCTCTTTGCAGCAACATAGATGAGCCTAGAGATAATCAGAGAACATGAGGTAAGTCGGAAAGCAGATGACAAATATCCTGTGATATCACTTCTAGGTGTTACCTAACAACTGACACAAATGAACATATTTCCACAGAGAAAGACACTCACAGACTTAGAAAACAAACTATGTTTATCTACAAGGAAAGGTGGGAGGCATGGATACATTAAGATTAGGGTTACCATACGTGTACAAATACATATTAAATACATATATCAAAAAGACCGACCATATACCAAGGGAGGTCTACTGAACGCTCTGTAATAATTTACACGGGGGCTTCCCGGGTGGCGCCGTGGTTAAGAATCCGCCTGGCAATGCAGGGGACACGGCGTCGATCCCTGGTCCGGGAAGATCCCACATGCCGCAGAGCAACTAAGCCCGTGCACCACAACTACTGAGCCTGCGCTCTAGAGCCCACGAGCCACGACTACTGAGCCCACACACCAAAACTACTAAAGCCCGCACGCCTAGAGTACGTGCTCCACAACAAGAGAAGCCACTGCAGTTAGATGCCCGTGCAGCGCAACGGAGAGTAGCCCCCGCTCACCGCAACGAGAGACAGCCCACATGCAGCAACGAAGATCCAACTCAGCCAAAAATAAATAAATAAATAAAATAAGTCTATTAAAATAAATAGTAATTTACATGGGAAGAGGATCTGTACATGTATAGATATATATGATGTTCAATTGAACCTGATTGTGCCCACCTAGGACAAACACTATTCTAATCATTACCCCACTTTAAAAAATTAAACCCAGGAACAACAATCAATGAGACATAAACTTACTGGGGTTCTCCCTGGCACATTCCATTCTAATTTACAACCTAGCAACACGACTTTCAGGAAGGCTCTGCTGCCCTACTAACCAGATTTGGAATGGAGAAATGCTGTCACCATGTGGCCGTTTCCCACAACAGCAGCTTTAATCACAGGGCTAACGGTCCCTTAAGATTCACAGTAATTGTAGGGCTGTAAATGACACGTGTCCTCAAAAAATGTCCTGGGGTAGGTAATGGTCAAAAAAGTTCACAACACGGAAAAGTTTTCAAGAAAACAATTTGAAGAGGTAAGTTGTACTCACTCTTTTGTTTACAAAAATAGAAGAACATGGATAAAACCTCAATATCAGGAATTATTGGTTGGATGCAAATCCAAACTACAAAAGGAGTCCGCCACCCCATATTCAAAATGACATCAGTAAAAAGTATACAAACAATGAATGGTGACGGGTTTGTCGAGAAATCCATACCCACTATGCTGTTGGTTGGATGTAAACTGGTAACAGCGAATCATGAGAACAGAACGGATCTGCGTTTAAAAGCTGAAAACTGAGCTACCATACGATGAGGCCGATCCCCTTAAGGGCCTATAACCTAAGAAGACCAGAATCGGAAAGACACAGACAGGAAAACATGCACTACAGCAATATTTACAATAGCCAAGACATGCAAGCAAAGAAAATGTCCATCAACAGAGAAATGGACAAAGAAGAAGTGGTATAAGTACCGAATGGAACGTTAGCCTCAGAAAAATATGATCAATGCCGCTTTCAGGATTACAGATGAGCCTAGAAATAATCATACTACGTTAAGTAAGTCAAAAGGGAATGACAAATATCCTATGACATCATTTATAGATGTTATCCTAAGATTGCTACCAATGAACATATTTCCACAGAAAAGGACGCTCACAGATTTAGAAAACAAACGAATGGTTAACCAAAATGAAAGGTGGGAAGACGGATAAATTGGGATTATGGGGGTAACATACATATACTAAGGTATGTTAAATGTATATAAACATATAAACTATATGAATTATCTAATCACCAATACATATAAAATATATACTGACCAAACACCTACCAAATATCAAGGGAGGTCTACTCAACACTCTGTAATAACATACATGGTAACAGGATCCGAAGATGAACAGATATATGTACGTATAATTGACCCGATTCTGTACAGCCAGCCAATCACAACACTCTAATCAAATTTGCTCCGATAGGGGCTTCCCTGGTGTGGCAGTGGTTGAGAATCTGCCTGCCAATGCAGGGGACACGGGTTCGAGCCCTGGTATGGGAAGATTCCACGTGCCGCGGAGCAACTAGGCCCGTGAGCCAAAACTACTGAGCCTGCGCGTCTGGAGCCTGTGCTCCGCAACAAGAGAGGCCGCGATAGTGAGAGGCCCGCGCACCACGATGAAGAGTGGGCCCCGCTTGCCACAGCTATAGAAAGCCCTCGCACAGAAACGCAGACCTAACACGGGCAAAAATAAATAAATTAATTATTTAATAAAATAAAAAAATTTTACTCCGATAAGAGATATAAATTAAATTTAAAAAACAAACATAAGTAAGGAGATATAAACTTCTGGGGGTTTGTCTGAGCACATTCCACTCTAATTTACAACCGAGGAACACGACGTCCAGGAAGACTCTGTTGCTCTACTAACAAGAGTTGAGGACATAATAATGCTGCCGCCTTGTGGCTCTTTCCCACAACAGCAGCTTTAAACACAGTGCTTATGGTCACTTAATATTCACAGGAATGCAGGGCTGTAAATGACACGTGCCCACAAAATATGCCCTGGGGTAGGGAATAGCCAAGAGAATTCAACACATGACAAAATTTTCAAGAAGTCAATATGAAGAGGGAAGTTGTACTCACTCTTGAAGAAAAAGAAAAAGAAAAAAAGGACATACCCAAAGCTCAGTATAAGGAATTATTAGATGCATGAAAATCCAACCTCCAAAAAGGTTTCACCTCACACCTATCACGTGACAATCACAAAAAGTCTACAAACCATAAATGCTGAAGGGGTTTTAGAGAAATGTATACCTTCTAGCTGCTGGTGGGATGTAAAGCGGTAACAGCACTAATGAAAACAGAATGCAGGTGCTTTAAAAGGTAAAAATTGAGCTACCATATGATCCGGCAGGGCACCTTCTGGGTCTATAACCTACGACCACCAGAATCGGAAAGACAGAGGCAGGCAAATGTGCACTGCAGCAATATTTAAATAGCCAAGACACGGAAGCAAAAAAAAAGGTCCAAAAACAGATGAATGGACAAAGAAGAAGTGGTATATGTACAGAATGGAATATTAGCCATGAAAAAAATAAAACAATGCCATTTGCAGCACCACAGATGAGCCTAGAGATAACCACAAAACGTGAAGTAAGTCAGAATGAAAAGAAAAATGTCCTATGAGATCACTTATGTTATCTGAAAATTCATATAAATAAACATAATGCCAGAGAGAAAGAGAATCTCAGATTGAGAAAACAAACTTATGGTTAAGCCTATGAAAAGGTGTGAGGAATGGAGAAATTAGGATATTGGGATTAACACACATAGACTAATACATATAAAATATAGAATCACCAAAGACCTATGGAATACCAAGAGTGGTCTACTCATCACTCTGTAATAACCTACATGGAAAAGGACACGAAGATCAACAGATATATGTATATGTGTAAATGAACAAGATTCTGTACCCCTAGAACAAACGACAGTTTGAAGTCAAATTGGCTCTGATAAACACTATAAATTAAAGACACAAAAAAGAATTAAGGAGGCTAAAAGTTATGGGGGTTTGTCCTGCCACATTCCACTCTAATGTGCAACCTAAAAGCACAACTTGCAGGAAGGTTCTGTTTCCCTAGCAAGCAGAGTTGGTAACGTAGAAATGCCGCCACCCTAAGGCCGTTTCCTCAAACAGCAGCTTTAAATCCACTGCTAATGGTCACTAACATTCAGAAGGACTGCAGGGGTGTAAATGACTCACGCCCTCCAAAAATGTCCTGGGGTAGGCAATGGCCAAAAGAATTCAAACGCGGCAAACTTTTCAAGAAGGCAATTTGAAGTTGTAAGTTTAACTCACTCTTAAAAAAAATAAAAAGGATATTGATAAAAGCTGAACATCAGGAATTACTAGACGCATGCAAATCCAATCTACCCAAAGGTATCACCTCTCACCAGTGAGAATGACCACCAGCAAAAAGTCTACAAACAACAGATGTTGAAGAAGTTGTGGAGGATAGCGTAACCTCTAGGTCTAAGTGGGATGTAAACTGGTAACAGCCAATAATCGGAATAGAACGGCAGTGCATTTCAAGGTAAGCATTGAGTTACCATATGATCCGGAAGGCCCACTATTGGGCCTGTCACCTGTGAAGGCCAGAATCAAAAAGACACAGGATGGAAAATCGTGTATTGCAGCAGTAGTTACAATAGCCAAGACATGGAAGCAACAAAAATGTCCATCATCAGATGAATGGACGAAAAAGAGGTCAATGTACACAATGGAATATTAGACACAGAAAGGAAAGAAACAACGCCGTTTGCCGCACCATAGATGAGGCTAGAGATAATCACACAACTTGAAGTAAGTCAGAAAGCGAGAGACACATATCCTATGATATCACGTATAGGTGTTATCTAAAAATTGATATTAATCAACTTATGTCCACAGAGAAGGACACTCACGTATTCAGGAAACAAACTTGTGATGAACCAGATGGAAAGGTGTGAGGAATGTATAACGGAGGATATTGTGTTTAACAGACATATGCTAATACTTTTAAAAGAGAGAATCACCAAACACATACTGAACACCAAGAGACGTCTACACAACATTCTGTAATAACCTATATGGAACAGGATCCAAAAATGAAAAGATAAATGTATCAATGAAACAGATTCTGTACACCTGGAACAAGCAAAACATTGCAATCAAATTTGCCCTGATAAAAATGAAAATTAAACTACGAATACCAACAACAAGTTAGTGGACATAACTTCTGGGGGGTTTGCCCTGGCACATTCCACTCTAATTTACAACCTACAACCAGGACGTCCAGGAAGGCCCTGTTGCCCTAGTAACCAGAGTTGGGAATATAGAAATGCTGCCGCCTTGTGGTGGTTTCCTGCAAAGGCAGCTTTAAACCCAGCGCTAATGGTCACTTAATATTCACAATTACTACAGGTCTGTAAATGACACCTGCCCTCAAAAAATGTCCTGGTGTAGGTAATGGCCACAGGAATTCAGAACACGGCAAATTTTTCAAGGAAACGGTTTGAAGAGGTAAGGTTTTCTGTTTTACTTAAAAAAAAAAAAGAAAATGGACATGGGTGAAAGCTCAATATAGGGAACTATTAGATGCATGCAAATCCAAACTACAAAAGGTATCACCACCCAACACTCAAAATGCTATCAGTAAAATATCTACAAACAATAAATGCTGAAGGGGTTTTAGAGAACTGTGTACCCTCTAGTTGCTGGTGGGATGTCAACTGGTAACAGCCAGTAGTGAGAACAGAATGGAGGTGCGTTGAAAGGTAAAAATTGAGCTACCATATGATCTAGTAGGCCCACTGCTGGGCCTATCCCTTGAGAAGACCAGAATCAAAAAGACACAGGCTGGCAATCCTGCACTGCATCAATACTTAGCATAGCCAAGAGTTGGAAGCAACCAAAACGTCCATCAACAGATGAATGCACAAAGAAGAAGTGGACCATGTACACAATGGAATATTCGGCATAGAAAAGAATGAAACACTGCTCTTTGCAGCAACATAGATGAGCCTAGAGATAATCAGAGAACATGAGGTAAGTCGGAAAGCAGATGACAAATATCCTGTGATATCACTTCTAGGTGTTACCTAACAACTGACACAAATGAACATATTTCCACAGAGAAAGACACTCACAGACTTAGAAAACAAACTATGTTTATCTACAAGGAAAGGTGGGAGGCATGGATACATTAAGATTAGGGTTACCATACGTGTACAAATACATATTAAATACATATATCAAAAAGACCGACCATATACCAAGGGAGGTCTACTGAACGCTCTGTAATAATTTACACGGGGGCTTCCCGGGTGGCGCCGTGGTTAAGAATCCCCCTGGCAATGCAGGGGACATGGCGTCGATCCCTGGTCCGGGAAGATCCCACATGCCGCAGAGCAACTAAGCCCGTGCACCACAACTACTGAGCCTGCGCTCTAGAGCCCACGAGCCACGACTACTGAGCCCACACACCAAAACTACTAAAGCCCGCACGCCTAGAGTACGTGCTCCACAACAAGAGAAGCCACTGCAGTTAGATGCCCGTGCAGCGCAACGGAGAGTAGCCCCCGCTCACCGCAACGAGAGACAGACCACATGCAGCAACGAAGATCCAACTCAGCCAAAAATAAATAAATAAATAAAATAAGTCTATTAAAATAAATAGTAATTTACATGGGAAGAGGATCTGTACATGTATAGATATATATGATGTTCAATTGAACCTGATTGTGCCCACCTAGGACAAACACTATTCTAATCATTACCCCACTTTAAAAAATTAAACCCAGGAACAACAATCAATGAGACATAAACTTACTGGGGTTCTCCCTGGCACATTCCATTCTAATTTACAACCTAGCAACACGACTTTCAGGAAGGCTCTGCTGCCCTACTAACCAGATTTGGAATGGAGAAATGCTGTCACCATGTGGCCGTTTCCCACAACAGCAGCTTTAATCACAGGGCTAACGGTCCCTTAAGATTCACAGTAATTGTAGGGCTGTAAATGACACGTGTCCTCAAAAAATGTCCTGGGGTAGGTAATGGTCAAAAAAGTTCACAACACGGAAAAGTTTTCAAGAAAACAATTTGAAGAGGTAAGTTGTACTCACTCTTTTGTTTACAAAAATAGAAGAACATGGATAAAACCTCAATATCAGGAATTATTGGTTGGATGCAAATCCAAACTAGAAAAGGAGTCCGCCACCCCATATTCAAAATGACATCAGTAAAAAGTATACAAACAATGAATGGTGACGGGTTTGTCGAGAAATCCATACCCACTATGCTGTTGGTTGGATGTAAACTGGTAACAGCGAATCATGAGAACAGAACGGATCTGCGTTTAAAAGCTGAAAACTGAGCTACCATACGATGAGGCCGATCCCCTTAAGGGCCTATAACCTAAGAAGACCAGAATCGGAAAGACACAGACAGGAAAACATGCACTACAGCAATATTTACAATAGCCAAGACATGCAAGCAAAGAAAATGTCCATCAACAGAGAAATGGACAAAGAAGAAGTGGTATAAGTACCGAATGGAACGTTAGCCTCAGAAAAATATGATCAATGCCGCTTTCAGGATTACAGATGAGCCTAGAAATAATCATACTACGTTAAGTAAGTCAAAAGGGAATGACAAATATCCTATGACATCATTTATAGATGTTATCCTAAGATTGCTACCAATGAACATATTTCCACAGAAAAGGACGCTCACAGATTTAGAAAACAAACGAATGGTTAACCAAAATGAAAGGTGGGAAGACGGATAAATTGGGATTATGGGGGTAACATACATATACTAAGGTATGTTAAATGTATATAAACATATAAACTATATGAATTATCTAATCACCAATACATATAAAATATATACTGACCAAACACCTACCAAATATCAAGGGAGGTCTACTCAACACTCTGTAATAACATACATGGTAACAGGATCCGAAGATGAACAGATATATGTACGTATAATTGACCCGATTCTGTACAGCCAGCCAATCACAACACTCTAATCAAATTTGCTCCGATAGGGGCTTCCCTGGTGTGGCAGTGGTTGAGAATCTGCCTGCCAATGCAGGGGACACGGGTTCGAGCCCTGGTATGGGAAGATTCCACGTGCCGCGGAGCAACTAGGCCCGTGAGCCAAAACTACTGAGCCTGCGCGTCTGGAGCCTGTGCTCCGCAACAAGAGAGGCCGCGATAGTGAGAGGCCCGCGCACCACGATGAAGAGTGGGCCCCGCTTGCCACAGCTATAGAAAGCCCTCGCACAGAAACGCAGACCTAACACGGGCAAAAATAAATAAATTAATTATTTAATAAAATAAAAAAATTTTACTCCGATAAGAGATATAAATTAAATTTAAAAAACAAACATAAGTAAGGAGATATAAACTTCTGGGGGTTTGTCTGAGCACATTCCACTCTAATTTACAACCGAGGAACACGACGTCCAGGAAGACTCTGTTGCTCTACTAACAAGAGTTGAGGACATAATAATGCTGCCGCCTTGTGGCTCTTTCCCACAACAGCAGCTTTAAACACAGTGCTTATGGTCACTTAATATTCACAGGAATGCAGGGCTGTAAATGACACGTGCCCACAAAATATGCCCTGGGGTAGGGAATAGCCAAGAGAATTCAACACATGACAAAATTTTCAAGAAGTCAATATGAAGAGGGAAGTTGTACTCACTCTTGAAGAAAAAGAAAAAGAAAAAAAGGACATACCCAAAGCTCAGTATAAGGAATTATTAGATGCATGAAAATCCAACCTCCAAAAAGGTTTCACCTCACACCTATCACGTGACAATCACAAAAAGTCTACAAACCATAAATGCTGAAGGGGTTTTAGAGAAATGTATACCTTCTAGCTGCTGGTGGGATGTAAAGCGGTAACAGCACTAATGAAAACAGAATGCAGGTGCTTTAAAAGGTAAAAATTGAGCTACCATATGATCCGGCAGGGCACCTTCTGGGTCTATAACCTACGACCACCAGAATCGGAAAGACAGAGGCAGGCAAATGTGCACTGCAGCAATATTTAAATAGCCAAGACACGGAAGCAAAAAAAAGGGTCCAAAAACAGATGAATGGACAAAGAAGAAGTGGTATATGTACAGAATGGAATATTAGCCATGAAAAAAATAAAACAATGCCATTTGCAGCACCACAGATGAGCCTAGAGATAACCACAAAACGTGAAGTAAGTCAGAATGAAAAGAAAAATGTCCTATGAGATCACTTATGTTATCTGAAAATTCATATAAATAAACATAATGCCAGAGAGAAAGAGAATCTCAGATTGAGAAAACAAACTTATGGTTAAGCCTATGAAAAGGTGTGAGGAATGGAGAAATTAGGATATTGGGATTAACACACATAGACTAATACATATAAAATATAGAATCACCAAAGACCTATGGAATACCAAGAGTGGTCTACTCATCACTCTGTAATAACCTACATGGAAAAGGACACGAAGATCAACAGATATATGTATATGTGTAAATGAACAAGATTCTGTACCCCTAGAACAAACGACAGTTTGAAGTCAAATTGGCTCTGATAAACACTATAAATTAAAGACACAAAAAAGAATTAAGGAGGCTAAAAGTTATGGGGGTTTGTCCTGCCACATTCCACTCTAATGTGCAACCTAAAAGCACAACTTGCAGGAAGGTTCTGTTTCCCTAGCAAGCAGAGTTGGTAACGTAGAAATGCCGCCACCCTAAGGCCGTTTCCTCAAACAGCAGCTTTAAATCCACTGCTAATGGTCACTAACATTCAGAAGGACTGCAGGGGTGTAAATGACTCACGCCCTCCAAAAATGTCCTGGGGTAGGCAATGGCCAAAAGAATTCAAACGCGGCAAACTTTTCAAGAAGGCAATTTGAAGTTGTAAGTTTAACTCACTCTTAAAAAAAATAAAAAGGATATTGATAAAAGCTGAACATCAGGAATTACTAGACGCATGCAAATCCAATCTACCCAAAGGTATCACCTCTCACCAGTGAGAATGACCACCAGCAAAAAGTCTACAAACAACAGATGTTGAAGAAGTTGTGGAGGATAGCGTAACCTCTAGGTCTAAGTGGGATGTAAACTGGTAACAGCCAATAATCGGAATAGAACGGCAGTGCATTTCAAGGTAAGCATTGAGTTACCATATGATCTGGAAGGCCCACTATTGGGCCGGTCACCTGTGAAGGCCAGAATCAAAAAGACACAGGATGGAAAATCGTGTATTGCAGCAGTAGTTACAATAGCCAAGACATGGAAGCAACAAAAATGTCCATCATCAGATGAATGGACGAAAAAGAGGTCAATGTACACAATGGAATATTAGACACAGAAAGGAAAGAAACAACGCCGTTTGCCGCACCATAGATGAGGCTAGAGATAATCACACAACTTGAAGTAAGTCAGAAAGCGAGAGACACATATCCTATGATATCACGTATAGGTGTTATCTAAAAATTGATATTAATCAACTTATGTCCACAGAGAAGGACACTCACGTATTCAGGAAACAAACTTGTGATGAACCAGATGGAAAGGTGTGAGGAATGTATAACGGAGGATATTGTGTTTAACAGACATATGCTAATACTTTTAAAAGAGAGAATCACCAAACACATACCGAACACCAAGAGACGTCTACACAACATTCTGTAATAACCTATATGGAACAGGATCCAAAAATGAAAAGATAAATGTATCAATGAAACAGATTCTGTACACCTGGAACAAGCAAAACATTGCAATCAAATTTGCCCTGATAAAAATGAAAATTAAGCTACGAATACCAACAACAAGTTAGTGGACATAACTTCTGGGGGGTTTGCCCTGGCACATTCCACTCTAATTTACAACCTACAACCAGGACGTCCAGGAAGGCCCTGTTGCCCTAGTAACCAGAGTTGGGAATATAGAAATGCTGCCGCCTTGTGGTGGTTTCCTGCAAAGGCAGCTTTAAACCCAGCGCTAATGGTCACTTAATATTCACAATTACTACAGGTCTGTAAATGACACCTGCCCTCAAAAAATGTCCTGGTGTAGGTAATGGCCACAGGAATTCAGAACACGGCAAATTTTTCAAGGAAACGGTTTGAAGAGGTAAGGTTTTCTGTTTTACTTAAAAAAAAAAAAGAAAATGGACATGGGTGAAAGCTCAATATAGGGAACTATTAGATGCATGCAAATCCAAACTACAAAAGGTATCACCACCCAACACTCAAAATGCTATCAGTAAAATATCTACAAACAATAAATGCTGAAGGGGTTTTAGAGAACTGTGTACCCTCTAGTTGCTGGTGGGATGTCAACTGGTAACAGCCAGTAGTGAGAACAGAATGGAGGTGCGTTGAAAGGTAAAAATTGAGCTACCATATGATCTAGTAGGCCCACTGCTGGGCCTATCCCTTGAGAAGACCAGAATCAGAAAGACACAGGCTGGCAATCCTGCACTGCATCAATATTTAGCGTAGCCAAGAGTTGGAAGCAACCAAAACGTCCATCAACAGATGAATGCACAAAGAAGAAGTGGACCATGTACACAATGGAATATTCGGCATAGAAAAGAATGAAACACTGCTCTTTGCAGCAACATAGATGAGCCTAGAGATAATCAGAGAACATGAGGTAAGTCGGAAAGCAGATGACAAATATCCTGTGATATCACTTCTAGGTGTTACCTAACAACTGACACAAATGAACATATTTCCACAGAGAAAGACACTCACAGACTTAGAAAACAAACTATGTTTATCTACAAGGAAAGGTGGGAGGCATGGATACATTAAGATTAGGGTTACCATACGTGTACAAATACATATTAAATACATATATCAAAAAGACCGACCATATACCAAGGGAGGTCTACTGAACGCTCTGTAATAATTTACACGGGGGCTTCCCGGGTGGCGCCGTGGTTAAGAATCCGCCTGGCAATGCAGGGGACACGGCGTCGATCCCTGGTCCGGGAAGATCCCACATGCCGCAGAGCAACTAAGCCCGTGCACCACAACTACTGAGCCTGCGCTCTAGAGCCCACGAGCCACGACTACTGAGCCCACACACCAAAACTACTAAAGCCCGCACGCCTAGAGTACGTGCTCCACAACAAGAGAAGCCACTGCAGTTAGATGCCCGTGCAGCGCAACGGAGAGTAGCCCCCGCTCACCGCAACGAGAGACAGCCCACATGCAGCAACGAAGATCCAACTCAGCCAAAAATAAATAAATAAATAAAATAAGTCTATTAAAATAAATAGTAATTTACATGGGAAGAGGATCTGTACATGTATAGATATATATGATGTTCAATTGAACCTGATTGTGCCCACCTAGGACAAACACTATTCTAATCATTACCCCACTTTAAAAAATTAAACCCAGGAACAACAATCAATGAGACATAAACTTACTGGGGTTCTCCCTGGCACATTCCATTCTAATTTACAACCTAGCAACACGACTTTCAGGAAGGCTCTGCTGCCCTACTAACCAGATTTGGAATGGAGAAATGCTGTCACCATGTGGCCGTTTCCCACAACAGCAGCTTTAATCACAGGGCTAACGGTCCCTTAAGATTCACAGTAATTGTAGGGCTGTAAATGACACGTGTCCTCAAAAAATGTCCTGGGGTAGGTAATGGTCAAAAAAGTTCACAACACGGAAAAGTTTTCAAGAAAACAATTTGAAGAGGTAAGTTGTACTCACTCTTTTGTTTACAAAAATAGAAGAACATGGATAAAACCTCAATATCAGGAATTATTGGTTGGATGCAAATCCAAACTAGAAAAGGAGTCCGCCACCCCATATTCAAAATGACATCAGTAAAAAGTATACAAACAATGAATGGTGACGGGTTTGTCGAGAAATCCATACCCACTATGCTGTTGGTTGGATGTAAACTGGTAACAGCGAATCATGAGAACAGAACGGATCTGCGTTTAAAAGCTGAAAACTGAGCTACCATACGATGAGGCCGATCCCCTTAAGGGCCTATAACCTAAGAAGACCAGAATCGGAAAGACACAGACAGGAAAACATGCACTACAGCAATATTTACAATAGCCAAGACATGCAAGCAAAGAAAATGTCCATCAACAGAGAAATGGACAAAGAAGAAGTGGTATAAGTACCGAATGGAACGTTAGCCTCAGAAAAATATGATCAATGCCGCTTTCAGGATTACAGATGAGCCTAGAAATAATCATACTACGTTAAGTAAGTCAAAAGGGAATGACAAATATCCTATGACATCATTTATAGATGTTATCCTAAGATTGCTACCAATGAACATATTTCCACAGAAAAGGACGCTCACAGATTTAGAAAACAAACGAATGGTTAACCAAAATGAAAGGTGGGAAGACGGATAAATTGGGATTATGGGGGTAACATACATATACTAAGGTATGTTAAATGTATATAAACATATAAACTATATGAATTATCTAATCACCAATACATATAAAATATATACTGACCAAACACCTACCAAATATCAAGGGAGGTCTACTCAACACTCTGTAATAACATACATGGTAACAGGATCCGAAGATGAACAGATATATGTACGTATAATTGACCCGATTCTGTACAGCCAGCCAATCACAACACTCTAATCAAATTTGCTCCGATAGGGGCTTCCCTGGTGTGGCAGTGGTTGAGAATCTGCCTGCCAATGCAGGGGACACGGGTTCGAGCCCTGGTATGGGAAGATTCCACGTGCCGCGGAGCAACTAGGCCCGTGAGCCAAAACTACTGAGCCTGCGCGTCTGGAGCCTGTGCTCCGCAACAAGAGAGGCCGCGATAGTGAGAGGCCCGCGCACCACGATGAAGAGTGGGCCCCGCTTGCCACAGCTATAGAAAGCCCTCGCACAGAAACGCAGACCTAACACGGGCAAAAATAAATAAATTAATTATTTAATAAAATAAAAAAATTTTACTCCGATAAGAGATATAAATTAAATTTAAAAAACAAACATAAGTAAGGAGATATAAACTTCTGGGGGTTTGTCTGAGCACATTCCACTCTAATTTACAACCGAGGAACACGACGTCCAGGAAGACTCTGTTGCTCTACTAACAAGAGTTGAGGACATAATAATGCTGCCGCCTTGTGGCTCTTTCCCACAACAGCAGCTTTAAACACAGTGCTTATGGTCACTTAATATTCACAGGAATGCAGGGCTGTAAATGACACGTGCCCACAAAATATGCCCTGGGGTAGGGAATAGCCAAGAGAATTCAACACATGACAAAATTTTCAAGAAGTCAATATGAAGAGGGAAGTTGTACTCACTCTTGAAGAAAAAGAAAAAGAAAAAAAGGACATACCCAAAGCTCAGTATAAGGAATTATTAGATGCATGAAAATCCAACCTCCAAAAAGGTTTCACCTCACACCTATCACGTGACAATCACAAAAAGTCTACAAACCATAAATGCTGAAGGGGTTTTAGAGAAATGTATACCTTCTAGCTGCTGGTGGGATGTAAAGCGGTAACAGCACTAATGAAAACAGAATGCAGGTGCTTTAAAAGGTAAAAATTGAGCTACCATATGATCCGGCAGGGCACCTTCTGGGTCTATAACCTACGACCACCAGAATCGGAAAGACAGAGGCAGGCAAATGTGCACTGCAGCAATATTTAAATAGCCAAGACACGGAAGCAAAAAAAAGGGTCCAAAAACAGATGAATGGACAAAGAAGAAGTGGTATATGTACAGAATGGAATATTAGCCATGAAAAAAATAAAACAATGCCATTTGCAGCACCACAGATGAGCCTAGAGATAACCACAAAACGTGAAGTAAGTCAGAATGAAAAGAAAAATGTCCTATGAGATCACTTATGTTATCTGAAAATTCATATAAATAAACATAATGCCAGAGAGAAAGAGAATCTCAGATTGAGAAAACAAACTTATGGTTAAGCCTATGAAAAGGTGTGAGGAATGGAGAAATTAGGATATTGGGATTAACACACATAGACTAATACATATAAAATATAGAATCACCAAAGACCTATGGAATACCAAGAGTGGTCTACTCATCACTCTGTAATAACCTACATGGAAAAGGACACGAAGATCAACAGATATATGTATATGTGTAAATGAACAAGATTCTGTACCCCTAGAACAAACGACAGTTTGAAGTCAAATTGGCTCTGATAAACACTATAAATTAAAGACACAAAAAAGAATTAAGGAGGCTAAAAGTTATGGGGGTTTGTCCTGCCACATTCCACTCTAATGTGCAACCTAAAAGCACAACTTGCAGGAAGGTTCTGTTTCCCTAGCAAGCAGAGTTGGTAACGTAGAAATGCCGCCACCCTAAGGCCGTTTCCTCAAACAGCAGCTTTAAATCCACTGCTAATGGTCACTAACATTCAGAAGGACTGCAGGGGTGTAAATGACTCACGCCCTCCAAAAATGTCCTGGGGTAGGCAATGGCCAAAAGAATTCAAACGCGGCAAACTTTTCAAGAAGGCAATTTGAAGTTGTAAGTTTAACTCACTCTTAAAAAAAATAAAAAGGATATTGATAAAAGCTGAACATCAGGAATTACTAGACGCATGCAAATCCAATCTACCCAAAGGTATCACCTCTCACCAGTGAGAATGACCACCAGCAAAAAGTCTACAAACAACAGATGTTGAAGAAGTTGTGGAGGATAGCGTAACCTCTAGGTCTAAGTGGGATGTAAACTGGTAACAGCCAATAATCGGAATAGAACGGCAGTGCATTTCAAGGTAAGCATTGAGTTACCATATGATCCGGAAGGCCCACTATTGGGCCTGTCACCTGTGAAGGCCAGAATCAAAAAGACACAGGATGGAAAATCGTGTATTGCAGCAGTAGTTACAATAGCCAAGACATGGAAGCAACAAAAATGTCCATCATCAGATGAATGGACGAAAAAGAGGTCAATGTACACAATGGAATATTAGACACAGAAAGGAAAGAAACAACGCCGTTTGCCGCACCATAGATGAGGCTAGAGATAATCACACAACTTGAAGTAAGTCAGAAAGCGAGAGACACATATCCTATGATATCACGTATAGGTGTTATCTAAAAATTGATATTAATCAACTTATGTCCACAGAGAAGGACACTCACGTATTCAGGAAACAAACTTGTGATGAACCAGATGGAAAGGTGTGAGGAATGTATAACGGAGGATATTGTGTTTAACAGACATATGCTAATACTTTTAAAAGAGAGAATCACCAAACACATACCGAACACCAAGAGACGTCTACACAACATTCTGTAATAACCTATATGGAACAGGATCCAAAAATGAAAAGATAAATGTATCAATGAAACAGATTCTGTACACCTGGAACAAGCAAAACATTGCAATCAAATTTGCCCTGATAAAAATGAAAATTAAACTACGAATACCAACAACAAGTTAGTGGACATAACTTCTGGGGGGTTTGCCCTGGCACATTCCACTCTAATTTACAACCTACAACCAGGACGTCCAGGAAGGCCCTGTTGCCCTAGTAACCAGAGTTGGGAATATAGAAATGCTGCCGCCTTGTGGTGGTTTCCTGCAAAGGCAGCTTTAAACCCAGCGCTAATGGTCACTTAATATTCACAATTACTACAGGTCTGTAAATGACACCTGCCCTCAAAAAATGTCCTGGTGTAGGTAATGGCCACAGGAATTCAGAACACGGCAAATTTTTCAAGGAAACGGTTTGAAGAGGTAAGGTTTTCTGTTTTACTTAAAAAAAAAAAAGAAAATGGACATGGGTGAAAGCTCAATATAGGGAACTATTAGATGCATGCAAATCCAAACTACAAAAGGTATCACCACCCAACACTCAAAATGCTATCAGTAAAATATCTACAAACAATAAATGCTGAAGGGGTTTTAGAGAACTGTGTACCCTCTAGTTGCTGGTGGGATGTCAACTGGTAACAGCCAGTAGTGAGAACAGAATGGAGGTGCGTTGAAAGGTAAAAATTGAGCTACCATATGATCTAGTAGGCCCACTGCTGGGCCTATCCCTTGAGAAGACCAGAATCAAAAAGACACAGGCTGGCAATCCTGCACTGCATCAATACTTAGCATAGCCAAGAGTTGGAAGCAACCAAAACGTCCATCAACAGATGAATGCACAAAGAAGAAGTGGACCATGTACACAATGGAATATTCGGCATAGAAAAGAATGAAACACTGCTCTTTGCAGCAACATAGATGAGCCTAGAGATAATCAGAGAACATGAGGTAAGTCGGAAAGCAGATGACAAATATCCTGTGATATCACTTCTAGGTGTTACCTAACAACTGACACAAATGAACATATTTCCACAGAGAAAGACACTCACAGACTTAGAAAACAAACTATGTTTATCTACAAGGAAAGGTGGGAGGCATGGATACATTAAGATTAGGGTTACCATACGTGTACAAATACATATTAAATACATATATCAAAAAGACCGACCATATACCAAGGGAGGTCTACTGAACGCTCTGTAATAATTTACACGGGGGCTTCCCGGGTGGCGCCGTGGTTAAGAATCCCCCTGGCAATGCAGGGGACACGGCGTCGATCCCTGGTCCGGGAAGATCCCACATGCCGCAGAGCAACTAAGCCCGTGCACCACAACTACTGAGCCTGCGCTCTAGAGCCCACGAGCCACGACTACTGAGCCCACACACCAAAACTACTAAAGCCCGCACGCCTAGAGTACGTGCTCCACAACAAGAGAAGCCACTGCAGTTAGATGCCCGTGCAGCGCAACGGAGAGTAGCCCCCGCTCACCGCAACGAGAGACAGCCCACATGCAGCAACGAAGATCCAACTCAGCCAAAAATAAATAAATAAATAAAATAAGTCTATTAAAATAAATAGTAATTTACATGGGAAGAGGATCTGTACATGTATAGATATATATGATGTTCAATTGAACCTGATTGTGCCCACCTAGGACAAACACTATTCTAATCATTACCCCACTTTAAAAAATTAAACCCAGGAACAACAATCAATGAGACATAAACTTACTGGGGTTCTCCCTGGCACATTCCATTCTAATTTACAACCTAGCAACACGACTTTCAGGAAGGCTCTGCTGCCCTACTAACCAGATTTGGAATGGAGAAATGCTGTCACCATGTGGCCGTTTCCCACAACAGCAGCTTTAATCACAGGGCTAACGGTCCCTTAAGATTCACAGTAATTGTAGGGCTGTAAATGACACGTGTCCTCAAAAAATGTCCTGGGGTAGGTAATGGTCAAAAAAGTTCACAACACGGAAAAGTTTTCAAGAAAACAATTTGAAGAGGTAAGTTGTACTCACTCTTTTGTTTACAAAAATAGAAGAACATGGATAAAACCTCAATATCAGGAATTATTGGTTGGATGCAAATCCAAACTAGAAAAGGAGTCCGCCACCCCATATTCAAAATGACATCAGTAAAAAGTATACAAACAATGAATGGTGACGGGTTTGTCGAGAAATCCATACCCACTATGCTGTTGGTTGGATGTAAACTGGTAACAGCGAATCATGAGAACAGAACGGATCTGCGTTTAAAAGCTGAAAACTGAGCTACCATACGATGAGGCCGATCCCCTTAAGGGCCTATAACCTAAGAAGACCAGAATCGGAAAGACACAGACAGGAAAACATGCACTACAGCAATATTTACAATAGCCAAGACATGCAAGCAAAGAAAATGTCCATCAACAGAGAAATGGACAAAGAAGAAGTGGTATAAGTACCGAATGGAACGTTAGCCTCAGAAAAATATGATCAATGCCGCTTTCAGGATTACAGATGAGCCTAGAAATAATCATACTACGTTAAGTAAGTCAAAAGGGAATGACAAATATCCTATGACATCATTTATAGATGTTATCCTAAGATTGCTACCAATGAACATATTTCCACAGAAAAGGACGCTCACAGATTTAGAAAACAAACGAATGGTTAACCAAAATGAAAGGTGGGAAGACGGATAAATTGGGATTATGGGGGTAACATACATATACTAAGGTATGTTAAATGTATATAAACATATAAACTATATGAATTATCTAATCACCAATACATATAAAATATATACTGACCAAACACCTACCAAATATCAAGGGAGGTCTACTCAACACTCTGTAATAACATACATGGTAACAGGATCCGAAGATGAACAGATATATGTATGTATAATTGACCCGATTCTGTACAGCCAGACAATCACAACACTCTAATCAAATTTGCTCCGATAGGGGCTTCCCTGGTGTGGCAGTGGTTGAGAATCTGCCTGCCAATGCAGGGGACACGGGTTCGAGCCCTGGTATGGGAAGATTCCACGTGCCGCGGAGCAACTAGGCCCGTGAGCCAAAACTACTGAGCCTGCGCGTCTGGAGCCTGTGCTCCACAACAAGAGAGGCCGCGATAGTGAGAGGCCCGCACACCACGATGAAGAGTGGGCCCCGCTTGCCACAGCTATAGAAAGCCCTCGCACAGAAACGCAGACCTAACACGGGCAAAAATAAATAAATTAATTATTTAATAAAATAAAAAAATTTTACTCCGATAAGAGATATAAATTAAATTTAAAAAACAAACATAAGTAAGGAGATATAAACTTCTGGGGGTTTGTCTGAGCACATTCCACTCTAATTTACAACCGAGGAACACGACGTCCAGGAAGACTCTGTTGCTCTACTAACAAGAGTTGAGGACATAATAATGCTGCCGCCTTGTGGCTCTTTCCCACAACAGCAGCTTTAAACACAGTGCTTATGGTCACTTAATATTCACAGGAATGCAGGGCTGTAAATGACACGTGCCCACAAAATATGCCCTGGGGTAGGGAATAGCCAAGAGAATTCAACACATGACAAAATTTTCAAGAAGTCAATATGAAGAGGGAAGTTGTACTCACTCTTGAAGAAAAAGAAAAAGAAAAAAAGGACATACCCAAAGCTCAGTATAAGGAATTATTAGATGCATGAAAATCCAACCTCCAAAAAGGTTTCACCTCACACCTATCACGTGACAATCACAAAATGTCTACAAAGCATAAATGCTGAAGGGGTTTTAGAGAAATGTATACCTTCTAGCTGCTGGTGGGATGTAAAGCGGTAACAGCACTAATGAAAACAGAATGCAGGTGCTTTAAAAGGTAAAAATTGAGCTACCATATGATCCGGCAGGGCACCTTCTGGGTCTATAACCTACGACCACCAGAATCGGAAAGACAGAGGCAGGCAAATGTGCACTGCAGCAATATTTAAATAGCCAAGACACGGAAGCAAAAAAAAAGGTCCAAAAACAGATGAATGGACAAAGAAGAAGTGGTATATGTACAGAATGGAATATTAGCCATGAAAAAAATAAAACAATGCCATTTGCAGCACCACAGATGAGCCTAGAGATAACCACAAAACGTGAAGTAAGTCAGAATGAAAAGAAAAATGTCCTATGAGATCACTTATGTTATCTGAAAATTCATATAAATAAACATAATGCCAGAGAGAAAGAGAATCTCAGATTGAGAAAACAAACTTATGGTTAAGCCTATGAAAAGGTGTGAGGAATGGAGAAATTAGGATATTGGGATTAACACACATAGACTAATACATATAAAATATAGAATCACCAAAGACCTATGGAATACCAAGAGTGGTCTACTCATCACTCTGTAATAACCTACATGGAAAAGGACACGAAGATCAACAGATATATGTATATGTGTAAATGAACAAGATTCTGTACCCCTAGAACAAACGACAGTTTGAAGTCAAATTGGCTCTGATAAACACTATAAATTAAAGACACAAAAAAGAATTAAGGAGGCTAAAAGTTATGGGGGTTTGTCCTGCCACATTCCACTCTAATGTGCAACCTAAAAGCACAACTTGCAGGAAGGTTCTGTTTCCCTAGCAAGCAGAGTTGGTAACGTAGAAATGCCGCCACCCTAAGGCCGTTTCCTCAAACAGCAGCTTTAAATCCACTGCTAATGGTCACTAACATTCAGAAGGACTGCAGGGGTGTAAATGACTCACGCCCTCCAAAAATGTCCTGGGGTAGGCAATGGCCAAAAGAATTCAAACGCGGCAAACTTTTCAAGAAGGCAATTTGAAGTTGTAAGTTTAACTCACTCTTAAAAAAAATAAAAAGGATATTGATAAAAGCTGAACATCAGGAATTACTAGACGCATGCAAATCCAATCTACCCAAAGGTATCACCTCTCACCAGTGAGAATGACCACCAGCAAAAAGTCTACAAACAACAGATGTTGAAGAAGTTGTGGAGGATAGCGTAACCTCTAGGTCTAAGTGGGATGTAAACTGGTAACAGCCAATAATCGGAATAGAACGGCAGTGCATTTCAAGGTAAGCATTGAGTTACCATATGATCCGGAAGGCCCACTATTGGGCCTGTCACCTGTGAAGGCCAGAATCAAAAAGACACAGGATGGAAAATCGTGTATTGCAGCAGTAGTTACAATAGCCAAGACATGGAAGCAACAAAAATGTCCATCATCAGATGAATGGACGAAAAAGAGGTCAATGTACACAATGGAATATTAGACACAGAAAGGAAAGAAACAACGCCGTTTGCCGCACCATAGATGAGGCTAGAGATAATCACACAACTTGAAGTAAGTCAGAAAGCGAGAGACACATATCCTATGATATCACGTATAGGTGTTATCTAAAAATTGATATTAATCAACTTATGTCCACAGAGAAGGACACTCACGTATTCAGGAAACAAACTTGTGATGAACCAGATGGAAAGGTGTGAGGAATGTATAACGGAGGATATTGTGTTTAACAGACATATGCTAATACTTTTAAAAGAGAGAATCACCAAACACATACCGAACACCAAGAGACGTCTACACAACATTCTGTAATAACCTATATGGAACAGGATCCAAAAATGAAAAGATAAATGTATCAATGAAACAGATTCTGTACACCTGGAACAAGCAAAACATTGCAATCAAATTTGCCCTGATAAAAATGAAAATTAAGCTACGAATACCAACAACAAGTTAGTGGACATAACTTCTGGGGGGTTTGCCCTGGCACATTCCACTCTAATTTACAACCTACAACCAGGACGTCCAGGAAGGCCCTGTTGCCCTAGTAACCAGAGTTGGGAATATAGAAATGCTGCCGCCTTGTGGTCGTTTCCTGCAAAGGCAGCTTTAAACCCAGCGCTAATGGTCACTTAATATTCACAATTACTACAGGTCTGTAAATGACACCTGCCCTCAAAAAATGTCCTGGTGTAGGTAATGGCCACAGGAATTCAGAACACGGCAAATTTTTCAAGGAAACGGTTTGAAGAGGTAAGGTTTTCTGTTTTACTTAAAAAAAAAAAAGAAAATGGACATGGGTGAAAGCTCAATATAGGGAACTATTAGATGCATGCAAATCCAAACTACAAAAGGTATCACCACCCAACACTCAAAATGCTATCAGTAAAATATCTACAAACAATAAATGCTGAAGGGGTTTTAGAGAACTGTGTACCCTCTAGTTGCTGGTGGGATGTCAACTGGTAACAGCCAGTAGTGAGAACAGAATGGAGGTGCGTTGAAAGGTAAAAATTGAGCTACCATATGATCTAGTAGGCCCACTGCTGGGCCTATCCCTTGAGAAGACCAGAATCAAAAAGACACAGGCTGGCAATCCTGCACTGCATCAATACTTAGCATAGCCAAGAGTTGGAAGCAACCAAAACGTCCATCAACAGATGAATGCACAAAGAAGAAGTGGACCATGTACACAATGGAATATTCGGCATAGAAAAGAATGAAACACTGCTCTTTGCAGCAACATAGATGAGCCTAGAGATAATCAGAGAACATGAGGTAAGTCGGAAAGCAGATGACAACTATCCTGTGATATCACTTCTAGGTGTTACCTAACAACTGACACAAATGAACATATTTCCACAGAGAAAGACACTCACAGACTTAGAAAACAAACTATGTTTATGTACAAGGAAAGGTGGGAGGCATGGATACATTAAGATTAGGGTTACCATACGTGTACAAATACATATTAAATACATATATCAAAAAGACCGACCATATACCAAGGGAGGTCTACTGAACGCTCTGTAATAATTTACACGGGGGCTTCCCGGGTGGCGCCGTGGTTAAGAATCCGCCTGGCAATGCAGGGGACACGGCGTCGATCCCTGGTCCGGGAAGATCCCACATGCCGCAGAGCAACTAAGCCCGTGCACCACAACTACTGAGCCTGCGCTCTAGAGCCCACGAGCCACGACTACTGAGCCCACACACCAAAACTACTAAAGCCCGCACGCCTAGAGTACGTGCTCCACAACAAGAGAAGCCACTGCAGTTAGATGCCCGTGCAGCGCAACGGAGAGTAGCCCCCGCTCACCGCAACGAGAGACAGCCCACATGCAGCAACGAAGATCCAACTCAGCCAAAAATAAATAAATAAATAAAATAAGTCTATTAAAATAAATAGTAAATTACATGGGAAGAGGATCTGTACATGTATAGATATATATGATGTTCAATTGAACCTGATTGTGCCCACCTAGGACAAACACTATTCTAATCATTACCCCACTTTAAAAAATTAAACCCAGGAACAACAATCAATGAGACATAAACTTACTGGGGTTCTCCCTGGCACATTCCATTCTAATTTACAACCTAGCAACACGACTTTCAGGAAGGCTCTGCTGCCCTACTAACCAGATTTGGAATGGAGAAATGCTGTCACCATGTGGCCGTTTCCCACAACAGCAGCTTTAATCACAGGGCTAACGGTCCCTTAAGATTCACAGTAATTGTAGGGCTGTAAATGACACGTGTCCTCAAAAAATGTCCTGGGGTAGGTAATGGTCAAAAAAGTTCACAACACGGAAAAGTTTTCAAGAAAACAATTTGAAGAGGTAAGTTGTACTCACTCTTTTGTTTACAAAAATAGAAGAACATGGATAAAACCTCAATATCAGGAATTATTGGTTGGATGCAAATCCAAACTACAAAAGGAGTCCGCCACCCAATATTCAAAATGACATCAGTAAAAAGTATACAAACAATGAATGGTGACGGGTTTGTCGAGAAATCCATACCCACTATGCTGTTGGTTGGATGTAAACTGGTAACAGCGAATCATGAGAACAGAACGGATCTGCGTTTAAAAGCTGAAAACTGAGCTACCATACGATGAGGCCGATCCCCTTAAGGGCCTATAACCTAAGAAGACCAGAATCGGAAAGACACAGACAGGAAAACATGCACTACAGCAATATTTACAATAGCCAAGACATGCAAGCAAAGAAAATGTCCATCAACAGAGAAATGGACAAAGAAGAAGTGGTATAAGTACCGAATGGAACGTTAGCCTCAGAAAAATATGATCAATGCCGCTTTCAGGATTACAGATGAGCCTAGAAATAATCATACTACGTTAAGTAAGTCAAAAGGGAATGACAAATATCCTATGACATCATTTATAGATGTTATCCTAAGATTGCTACCAATGAACATATTTCCACAGAAAAGGACGCTCACAGATTTAGAAAACAAACGAATGGTTAACCAAAATGAAAGGTGGGAAGACGGATAAATTGGGATTATGGGGGTAACATACATATACTAAGGTATGTTAAATGTATATAAACATATAAACTATATGAATTATCTAATCACCAATACATATAAAATATATACTGACCAAACACCTACCAAATATCAAGGGAGGTCTACTCAACACTCTGTAATAACATACATGGTAACAGGATCCGAAGATGAACAGATATATGTATGTATAATTGACCCGATTCTGTACAGCCAGACAATCACAACACTCTAATCAAATTTGCTCCGATAGGGGCTTCCCTGGTGTGGCAGTGGTTGAGAATCTGCCTGCCAATGCAGGGGACACGGGTTCGAGCCCTGGTATGGGAAGATTCCACGTGCCGCGGAGCAACTAGGCCCGTGAGCCAAAACTACTGAGCCTGCGCGTCTGGAGCCTGTGCTCCGCAACAAGAGAGGCCGCGATAGTGAGAGGCCCGCGCACCACGATGAAGAGTGGGCCCCGCTTGCCACAGCTATAGAAAGCCCTCGCACAGAAACGCAGACCTAACACGGGCAAAAATAAATAAATTAATTATTTAATAAAATAAAAACATTTTACTCCGATAAGAGATATAAATTAAATTTAAAAAACAAACATAAGTAAGGAGATATAAACTTCTGGGGGTTTGTCTGAGCACATTCCACTCTAATTTACAACCGAGGAACACGACGTCCAGGAAGACTCTGTTGCTCTACTAACAAGAGTTGAGGACATAATAATGCTGCCGCCTTGTGGCTCTTTCCCACAACAGCAGCTTTAAACACAGTGCTTATGGTCACTTAATATTCACAGGAATGCAGGGCTGTAAATGACACGTGCCCACAAAATATGCCCTGGGGTAGGGAATAGCCAAGAGAATTCAACACATGACAAAATTTTCAAGAAGTCAATATGAAGAGGGAAGTTGTACTCACTCTTGAAGAAAAAGAAAAAGAAAAAAAGGACATACCCAAAGCTCAGTATAAGGAATTATTAGATGCATGAAAATCCAACCTCCAAAAAGGTTTCACCTCACACTTATCACGTGACAATCACAAAAAGTCTACAAACCATAAATGCTGAAGGGGTTTTAGAGAAATGTATACCTTCTAGCTGCTGGTGGGATGTAAAGCGGTAACAGCACTAATGAAAACAGAATGCAGGTGCTTTAAAAGGTAAAAATTGAGCTACCATATGATCCGGCAGGGCACCTTCTGGGTCTATAACCTACGACCACCAGAATCGGAAAGACAGAGGCAGGCAAATGTGCACTGCAGCAATATTTAAATAGCCAAGACACGGAAGCAAAAAAAAAGGTCCAAAAACAGATGAATGGACAAAGAAGAAGTGGTATATGTACAGAATGGAATATTAGCCATGAAAAAAATAAAACAATGCCATTTGCAGCACCACAGATGAGCCTAGAGATAACCACAAAACGTGAAGTAAGTCAGAATGAAAAGAAAAATGTCCTATGAGATCACTTATGTTATCTGAAAATTCATATAAATAAACATAATGCCAGAGAGAAAGAGAATCTCAGATTGAGAAAACAAACTTACGGTTAAGCCTACGAAAAGGTGTGAGGAATGGAGAAATTAGGATATTGGGATTAACACACATAGACTAACACATATAAAATATAGAATCACCAAAGACCTATGGAATACCAAGAGTGGTCTACTCATCACTCTGTAATAACCTACATGGAAAAGGACACGAAGATCAACAGATATATGTATATGTGTAAATGAACAAGATTCTGTACCCCTAGAACAAACGACAGTTTGAAGTCAAATTGGCTCTGATAAACACTATAAATTAAAGACACAAACAAGAATTAAGGAGGCTAAAAGTTATGGGGGTTTGTCCTGCCACATTCCACTCTAATGTGCAACCTAAAAGCACAACATGCAGGAAGGTTCTGTTTCCCTAGCAAGCAGAGTTGGTAACGTAGAAATGCCGCCACCCTAAGGCCGTTTCCTCAAACAGCAGCTTTAAATCCACTGCTAATGGTCACTAACATTCAGAAGGACTGCAGGGGTGTAAATGACTCACGCCCTCCAAAAATGTCCTGGGGTAGGCAATGGCCAAAAGAATTCAAACGCGGCAAACTTTTCAAGAAGGCAATTTGAAGTTGTAAGTTTAACTCACTCTTAAAAAAAATAAAAAGGATATTGATAAAAGCTGAACATCAGGAATTACTAGACGCATGCAAATCCAATCTACCCAAAGGTATCACCTCTCACCAGTGAGAATGACCACCAGCAAAAAGTCTACAAACAACAGATGTTGAAGAAGTTGTGGAGGATAGCGTAACCTCTAGGTCTAAGTGGGATGTAAACTGGTAACAGCCAATAATCGGAATAGAACGGCAGTGCATTTCAAGGTAAGCATTGAGTTACCATATGATCCGGAAGGCCCACTATTGGGCCTGTCACCTGTGAAGGCCAGAATCAAAAAGACACAGGATGGAAAATCGTGTATTGCAGCAGTAGTTACAATAGCCAAGACATGGAAGCAACAAAAATGTCCATCATCAGATGAATGGACGAAAAAGAGGTCAATGTACACAATGGAATATTAGACACAGAAAGGAAAGAAACAACGCCGTTTGCCGCACCATAGATGAGGCTAGAGATAATCACACAACTTGAAGTAAGTCAGAAAGCGAGAGACACATATCCTATGATATCACGTATAGGTGTTATCTAAAAATTGATATTAATCAACGTATGTCCACAGAGAAGGACACTCACGTATTCAGGAAACAAACTTGTGATGAACCAGATGGAAAGGTGTGAGGAATGTATAACGGAGGATATTGTGTTTAACAGACATATGCTAATACTTTTAAAAGAGAGAATCACCAAACACATACCGAACACCAAGAGACGTCTACACAACATTCTGTAATAACCTATATGGAACAGGATCCAAAAATGAAAAGATAAATGTATCAATGAAACAGATTCTGTACACCTGGAACAAGCAAAACATTGCAATCAAATTTGCCCTGATAAAAATGAAAATTAAGCTACGAATACCAACAACAAGTTAGTAGACATAACTTCTGGGGGGTTTGCCCTGGCACATTCCACTCTGATTTACAACCTACAACCAGGACGTCCAGGAAGGCCCTGTTGCCCTAGTAACCAGAGTTGGGAATATAGAAATGCTGCCGCCTTGTGGTGGTTTCCTGCAAAGGCAGCTTTAAACCCAGCGCTAATGGTCACTTAATATTCACAATTACTACAGGTCTGTAAATGACACCTGCCCTCAAAAAATGTCCTGGTGTAGGTAATGGCCACAGGAATTCAGAACACGGCAAATTTTTCAAGGAAACGGTTTGAAGAGGTAAGGTTTTCTGTTTTACTTAAAAAAAAAAAAGAAAATGGACATGGGTGAAAGCTCAATATAGGGAAGTATTAGATGCATGCAAATCCAAACTACAAAAGGTATCACCACCCAACACTCAAAATGCTATCAGTAAAATATCTACAAACAATAAATGCTGAAGGGGTTTTAGAGAACTGTGTACCCTCTAGTTGCTGGTGGGATGTCAACTGGTAACAGCCAGTAGTGAGAACAGAATGGAGGTGCGTTGAAAGGTAAAAATTGAGCTACCATATGATCTAGTAGGCCCACTGCTGGGCCTATTCCTTGAGAAGACCAGAATCAGAAAGACACAGGCTGGCAATCCTGCACTGCATCAATATTTAGCGTAGCCAAGAGTTGGAAGCAACCAAAACGTCCATCAACAGATGAATGCACAAAGAAGAAGTGGACCATGTACACAATGGAATATTCGGCATAGAAAAGAATGAAACACTGCTCTTTGCAGCAACATAGATGAGCCTAGAGATAATCAGAGAACATGCGGTAAGTCGGAAAGCAGATGACAAATATCCTGTGATATCACTTCTAGGTGTTACCTAACAACTGACACAAATGAACATATTTCCACAGAGAAAGACACTCACAGACTTAGAAAACAAACTATGTTTATGTACAAGGAAAGGTGGGAGGCATGGATACATTAAGATTAGGGTTACCATACGTGTACAAATACATATTAAATACATATATCAAAAAGACCGACCATATACCAAGGGAGGTCTACTGAACGCTCTGTAATAATTTACACGGGGGCTTCCCGGGTGGCGCCGTGGTTAAGAATCCGCCTGGCAATGCAGGGGACACGGCGTCGATCCCTGGTCCGGGAAGATCCCACATGCCGCAGAGCAACTAAGCCCGTGCACCACAACTACTGAGCCTGCGCTCTAGAGCCCACGAGCCACGACTACTGAGCCCACACACCAAAACTACTAAAGCCCGCACGCCTAGAGTACGTGCTCCACAACAAGAGAAGCCACTGCAGTTAGATGCCCGTGCAGCGCAACGGAGAGTAGCCCCCGCTCACCGCAACGAGAGACAGCCCACATGCAGCAACGAAGATCCAACTCAGCCAAAAATAAATAAATAAATAAAATAAGTCTATTAAAATAAATAGTAATTTACATGGGAAGAGGATCTGTACATGTATAGATATATATGATGTTCAATTGAACCTGATTGTGCCCACCTAGGACAAACACTATTCTAATCATTACCCCACTTTAAAAAATTAAACCCAGGAACAACAATCAATGAGACATAAACTTACTGGGGTTCTCCCTGGCACATTCCATTCTAATTTACAACCTAGCAACACGACTTTCAGGAAGGCTCTGCTGCCCTACTAACCAGATTTGGAATGGAGAAATGCTGTCACCATGTGGCCGTTTCCCACAACAGCAGCTTTAATCACAGGGCTAACGGTCCCTTAAGATTCACAGTAATTGTAGGGCTGTAAATGACACGTGTCCTCAAAAAATGTCCTGGGGTAGGTAATGGTCAAAAAAGTTCACAACACGGAAAAGTTTTCAAGAAAACAATTTGAAGAGGTAAGTTGTACTCACTCTTTTGTTTACAAAAATAGAAGAACATGGATAAAACCTCAATATCAGGAATTATTGGTTGGATGCAAATCCAAACTAGAAAAGGAGTCCGCCACCCCATATTCAAAATGACATCAGTAAAAAGTATACAAACAATGAATGGTGACGGGTTTGTCGAGAAATCCATACCCACTATGCTGTTGGTTGGATGTAAACTGGTAACAGCGAATCATGAGAACAGAACGGATCTGCGTTTAAAAGCTGAAAACTGAGCTACCATACGATGAGGCCGATCCCCTTAAGGGCCTATAACCTAAGAAGACCAGAATCGGAAAGACACAGACAGGAAAACATGCACTACAGCAATATTTACAATAGCCAAGACATGCAAGCAAAGAAAATGTCCATCAACAGAGAAATGGACAAAGAAGAAGTGGTATAAGTACCGAACGGAACGTTAGCCTCAGAAAAATATGATCAATGCCGCTTTCAGGATTACAGATGAGCCTAGAAATAATCATACTACGTTAAGTAAGTCAAAAGGGAATGACAAATATCCTATGACATCATTTATAGATGTTATCCTAAGATTGCTACCAATGAACATATTTCCACAGAAAAGGACGCTCACAGATTTAGAAAACAAACGAATGGTTAACCAAAATGAAAGGTGGGAAGACGGATAAATTGGGATTATGGGGGTAACATACATATACTAAGGTATGTTAAATGTATATAAACATATAAACTATATGAATTATCTAATCACCAATACATATAAAATATATACTGACCAAACACCTACCAAATATCAAGGGAGGTCTACTCAACACTCTGTAATAACATACATGGTAACAGGATCCGAAGATGAACAGATATATGTACGTATAATTGACCCGATTCTGTACAGCCAGACAATCACAACACTCTAATCAAATTTGCTCCGATAGGGGCTTCCCTGGTGTGGCAGTGGTTGAGAATCTGCCTGCCAATGCAGGGGACACGGGTTCGAGCCCTGGTATGGGAAGATTCCACGTGCCGCGGAGCAACTAGGCCCGTGAGCCAAAACTACTGAGCCTGCGCGTCTGGAGCCTGTGCTCCACAACAAGAGAGGCCGCGATAGTGAGAGGCCCGCGCACCACGATGAAGAGTGGGCCCCGCTTGCCACAGCTATAGAAAGCCCTCGCACAGAAACGCAGACCTAACACGGGCAAAAATAAATAAATTAATTATTTAATAAAATAAAAACATTTTACTCCGATAAGAGATATAAATTAAATTTAAAAAACAAACATAAGTAAGGAGATATAAACTTCTGGGGGTTTGTCTGAGCACATTCCACTCTAATTTACAACCGAGGAACACGACGTCCAGGAAGACTCTGTTGCTCTACTAACAAGAGTTGAGGACATAATAATGCTGCCGCCTTGTGGCTCTTTCCCACAACAGCAGCTTTAAACACAGTGCTTATGGTCACTTAATATTCACAGGAATGCAGGGCTGTAAATGACACGTGCCCACAAAATATGCCCTGGGGTAGGGAATAGCCAAGAGAATTCAACACATGACAAAATTTTCAAGAAGTCAATATGAAGAGGGAAGTTGTACTCACTCTTGAAGAAAAAGAAAAAGAAAAAAAGGACATACCCAAAGCTCAGTATAAGGAATTATTAGATGCATGAAAATCCAACCTCCAAAAAGGTTTCACCTCACACCTATCACGTGACAATCACAAAAAGTCTACAAACCATAAATGCTGAAGGGGTTTTAGAGAAATGTATACCTTCTAGCTGCTGGTGGGATGTAAAGCGGTAACAGCACTAATGAAAACAGAATGCAGGTGCTTTAAAAGGTAAAAATTGAGCTACCATATGATCCGGCAGGGCACCTTCTGGGTCTATAACCTACGACCACCAGAATCGGAAAGACAGAGGCAGGCAAATGTGCACTGCAGCAATATTTAAATAGCCAAGACACGGAAGCAATAAAAAAGGTCCAAAAACAGATGAATGGACAAAGAAGAAGTGGTATATGTACAGAATGGAATATTAGCCATGAAAAAAATAAAACAATGCCATTTGCAGCACCACAGATGAGCCTAGAGATAACCACAAAACGTGAAGTAAGTCAGAATGAAAAGAAAAATGTCCTATGAGATCACTTATGTTATCTGAAAATTCATATAAATAAACATAATGCCAGAGAGAAAGAGAATCTCAGATTGAGAAAACAAACTTACGGTTAAGCCTACAAAAAGGTGTGAGGAATGGAGAAATTAGGATATTGGGATTAACACACATAGACTAACACATATAAAATATAGAATCACCAAAGACCTATGGAATACCAAGAGTGGTCTAATCATCACTCTGTAATAACCTACATGGAAAAGGACACGAAGATCAACAGATATATGTATATGTGTAAATGAACAAGATTCTGTACCCCTAGAACAAACGACAGTTTGAAGTCAAATTGGCTCTGATAAACACTATAAATTAAAGACACAAACAAGAATTAAGGAGGCTAAAAGTTATGGGGGTTTGTCCTGCCACATTCCACTCTAATGTGCAACCTAAAAGCACAACATGCAGGAAGGTTCTGTTTCCCTAGCAAGCAGAGTTGGTAACGTAGAAATGCCGCCACCCTAAGGCCGTTTCCTCAAACAGCAGCTTTAAATCCACTGCTAATGGTCACTAACATTCAGAAGGACTGCAGGGGTGTAAATGACTCACGCCCTCCAAAAATGTCCTGGGGTAGGCAATGGCCAAAAGAATTCAAACGCGGCAAACTTTTCAAGAAGGCAATTTGAAGTTGTAAGTTTAACTCACTCTTAAAAAAAATAAAAAGGATATTGATAAAAGCTGAACATCAGAAATTACTAGACGCATGCAAATCCAATCTACCCAAAGGTATCACCTCTCACCAGTGAGAATGACCACCAGCAAAAAGTCTACAAACAACAGATGTTGAAGAAGTTGTGGAGGATAGCGTAACCTCTAGGTCTAAGTGGGATGTAAACTGGTAACAGCCAATAATCGGAATAGAACGGCAGTGCATTTCAAGGTAAGCATTGAGTTACCATATGATCCGGAAGGCCCACTATTGGGCCTGTCACCTGTGAAGGCCAGAATCAAAAAGACACAGGATGGAAAATCGTGTATTGCAGCAGTAGTTACAATAGCCAAGACATGGAAGCAACAAAAATGTCCATCATCAGATGAATGGACGAAAAAGAGGTTAATGTACACAATGGAATATTAGACACAGAAAGGAAAGAAACAACGCCGTTTGCCGCACCATAGATGAGGCTAGAGATAATCACACAACTTGAAGTAAGTCAGAAAGCGAGAGACACATATCCTATGATATCACGTATAGGTGTTATCTAAAAATTGATATTAATCAACTTATGTCCACAGAGAAGGACACTCACGTATTCAGGAAACAAACTTGTGATGAACCAGATGGAAAGGTGTGAGGAATGTATAACGGAGGATATTGTGTTTAACAGACATATGCTAATACTTTTAAAAGAGAGAATCACCAAACACATACCGAACACCAAGAGACGTCTACACAACATTCTGTAATAACCTATATGGAACAGGATCCAAAAATGAAAAGATAAATGTATCAATGAAACAGATTCTGTACACCTGGAACAAGCAAAACATTGCAATCAAATTTGCCCTGATAAAAATGAAAATTAAGCTACGAATACCAACAACAAGTTAGTAGACATAACTGCTGGGGGGTTTGCCCTGGCACATTCCACTCTAATTTACAACCTACAACCAGGACATCCAGGAAGGCCCTGTTGCCCTAGTAACCAGAGTTGGGAATATAGAAATGCTGCCGCCTTGTGGTCGTTTCCTGCAAAGGCAGCTTTAAACCCAGCGCTAATGGTCACTTAATATTCACAATTACTACAGGTCTGTAAATGACACCTGCCCTCAAAAAATGTCCTGGTGTAGGTAAAGGCCACAGGAATTCAGAACACGGCAAATTTTTCAAGGAAACGGTTTGAAGAGGTAAGGTTTTCTGTTTTACTTAAAAAAAAAAAAGAAAATGGACATGGGTGAAAGCTCAATATAGGGAAGTATTAGATGCATGCAAATCCAAACTACAAAAGGTATCACCACCCAACACTCAAAATGCTATCAGTAAAATATCTACAAACAATAAATGCTGAAGGGGTTTTAGAGAACTGTGTACCCTCTAGTTGCTGGTGGGATGTCAACTGGTAACAGCCAGTAGTGAGAACAGAATGGAGGTGCGTTGAAAGGTAAAAATTGAGCTACCATATGATCTAGTAGGCCCACTGCTGGGCCTATCCCTTGAGAAGACCAGAATCAAAAAGACACAGGCTGGCAATCCTGCACTGCATCAATATTTAGCGTAGCCAAGAGTTGGAAGCAACCAAAACGTCCATCAACAGATGAATGCACAAAGAAGAAGTGGACCATGTACACAATGGAATATTCGGCATAGAAGAGAATGAAACACTGCTCTTTGCAGCAACATAGATGAGCCTAGAGATAATCAGAGAACATGAGGTAAGTTGGAAAGCAGATGACAACTATCCTGTGATATCACTTCTAGGTGTTACCTAACAACTGACACAAATGAACATATTTCCACAGAGAAAGACACTCACAGACTTAGAAAACAAACTATGTTTATCTACAAGGAAAGGTGGGAGGCATGGATACATTAAGATTAGGGTTACCATACGTGTACAAATACATATTAAATACATATATCAAAAAGACCGACCATATACCAAGGGAGGTCTACTGAACGCTCTGTAATAATTTACACGGGGGCTTCCCGGGTGGCGCCGTGGTTAAGAATCCCCCTGGCAATGCAGGGGACACGGCGTCGATCCCTGGTCCGGGAAGATCCCACATGCCGCAGAGCAACTAAGCCCGTGCACCACAACTACTGAGCCTGCGCTCTAGAGCCCACGAGCCACGACTACTGAGCCCACACACCAAAACTACTAAAGCCCGCACGCCTAGAGTACGTGCTCCACAACAAGAGAAGCCACTGCAGTTAGATGCCCGTGCAGCGCAACGGAGAGTAGCCCCCGCTCACCGCAACGAGAGACAGCCCACATGCAGCAACGAAGATCCAACTCAGCCAAAAATAAATAAATAAATAAAATAAGTCTATTAAAATAAATAGTAATTTACATGGGAAGAGGATCTGTACATGTATAGATATATATGATGTTCAATTGAACCTGATGGTGCCCACCTAGGACAAACACTATTCTAATCATTACCCCACTTTAAAAAATTAAACCCAGGAACAACAATCAATGAGACATAAACTTACTGGGGTTTTCCCTGGCACATTCCATTCTAATTTACAACCTAGCAACACGACTTTCAGGAAGGCTCTGCTGCCCTACTAACCAGATTTGGAATGGAGAAATGCTGTCACCATGTGGCCGTTTCCCACAACAGCAGCTTTAATCACAGGGCTAACGGTCCCTTAAGATTCACAGTAATTGTAGGGCTGTAAATGACACGTGTCCTCAAAAAATGTCCTGGGGTAGGTAATGGTCAAAAAAGTTCACAACACGGAAAAGTTTTCAAGAAAACAATTTGAAGAGGTAAGTTGTACTCACTCTTTTGTTTACAAAAATAGAAGAACATGGATAAAACCTCAATATCAGGAATTATTGGTTGGATGCAAATCCAAACTACAAAAGGAGTCCGCCACCCAATATTCAAAATGACATCAGTAAAAAGTATACAAACAATGAATGGTGACGGGTTTGTCGAGAAATCCATACCCACTATGCTGTTGGTTGGATGTAAACTGGTAACAGCGAATCATGAGAACAGAACGGATCTGCGTTTAAAAGCTGGAAACTGAGCTACCATACGATGAGGCCGATCCCCTTAAGGGCCTATAACCTAAGAAGACCAGAATCGGAAAGACACAGACAGGAAAACATGCACTACAGCAATATTTACAATAGCCAAGACATGCAAGCAAAGAAAATGTCCATCAACAGAGAAATGGACAAAGAAGAAGTGGTATAAGTACCGAACGGAACGTTAGCCTCAGAAAAATATGATCAATGCCGCTTTCAGGATTACAGATGAGCCTAGAAATAATCATACTACGTTAAGTAAGTCAAAAGGGAATGACAAATATCCTATGACATCATTTATAGATGTTATCCTAAGATTGCTACCAATGAACATATTTCCACAGAAAAGGACGCTCACAGATTTAGAAAACAAACGAATGGTTAACCAAAATGAAAGGTGGGAAGACGGATAAATTGGGATTATGGGGGTAACATACATATACTAAGGTATGTTAAATGTATATAAACATATAAACTATATGAATTATCTAATCACCAATACATATAAAATATATACTGACCAAACACCTACCAAATATCAAGGGAGGTCTACTCAACACTCTGTAATAACATACATGGTAACAGGATCCGAAGATGAACAGATATATGTACGTATAATTGACCCGATTCTGTACAGCCAGACAATCACAACACTCTAATCAAATTTGCTCCGATAGGGGCTTCCCTGGTGTGGCAGTGGTTGAGAATCTGCCTGCCAATGCAGGGGACACGGGTTCGAGCCCTGGTATGGGAAGATTCCACGTGCCGCGGAGCAACTAGGCCCGTGAGCCAAAACAACTGAGCCTGCGCGTCTGGAGCCTGTGCTCCGCAACAAGAGAGGCCGCGATAGTGAGAGGCCCGCGCACCACGATGAAGAGTGGGCCCCGCTTGCCACAGCTATAGAAAGCCCTCGCACAGAAACGCAGACCTAACACGGGCAAAAATAAATAAATTAATTATTTAATAAAATAAAAACATTTTACTCCGATAAGAGATATAAATTAAATTTAAAAAACAAACATAAGTAAGGAGATATAAACTTCTGGGGGTTTGTCTGAGCACATTCCACTCTAATTTACAACCGAGGAACACGACGTCCAGGAAGACTCTGTTGCTCTACTAACAAGAGTTGAGGACATAATAATGCTGCCGCCTTGTGGCTCTTTCCCACAACAGCAGCTTTAAACACAGTGCTTATGGTCACTTAATATTCACAGGAATGCAGGGCTGTAAATGACACGTGCCCACAAAATATGCCCTGGGGTAGGGAATAGCCAAGAGAATTCAACACATGACAAAATTTTCAAGAAGTCAATATGAAGAGGGAAGTTGTACTCACTCTTGAAGAAAAAGAAAAAGAAAAAAAGGACATACCCAAAGCTCAGTATAAGGAATTATTAGATGCATGAAAATCCAACCTCCAAAAAGGTTTCACCTCACACCTATCACGTGACAATCACAAAAAGTCTACAAACCATAAATGCTGAAGGGGTTTTAGAGAAATGTATACCTTCTAGCTGCTGGTGGGATGTAAAGCGGTAACAGCACTAATGAAAACAGAATGCAGGTGCTTTAAAAGGTAAAAATTGAGCTACCATATGATCCGGCAGGGCACCTTCTGGGTCTATAACCTACGACCACCAGAATCGGAAAGACAGAGGCAGGCAAATGTGCACTGCAGCAATATTTAAATAGCCAAGACACGGAAGCAATAAAAAAGGTCCAAAAACAGATGAATGGACAAAGAAGAAGTGGTATATGTACAGAATGGAATATTAGCCATGAAAAAAATAAAACAATGCCATTTGCAGCACCACAGATGAGCCTAGAGATAACCACAAAACGTGAAGTAAGTCAGAATGAAAAGAAAAATGTCCTATGAGATCACTTATGTTATCTGAAAATTCATATAAATAAACATAATGCCAGAGAGAAAGAGAATCTCAGATTGAGAAAACAAACTTACGGTTAAGCCTACAAAAAGGTGTGAGGAATGGAGAAATTAGGATATTGGGATTAACACACATAGACTAACACATATAAAATATAGAATCACCAAAGACCTATGGAATACCAAGAGTGGTCTACTCATCACTCTGTAATAACCTACATGGAAAAGGACACGAAGATCAACAGATATATGTATATGTGTAAATGAACAAGATTCTGTACCCCTAGAACAAACGACAGTTTGAAGTCAAATTGGCTCTGATAAACACTATAAATTAAAGACACAAACAAGAATTAAGGAGGCTAAAAGTTATGGGGGTTTGTCCTGCCACATTCCACTCTAATGTGCAACCTAAAAGCACAACATGCAGGAAGGTTCTGTTTCCCTAGCAAGCAGAGTTGGTAACGTAGAAATGCCGCCACCCTAAGGCCGTTTCCTCAAACAGCAGCTTTAAATCCACTGCTAATGGTCACTAACATTCAGAAGGACTGCAGGGGTGTAAATGACTCACGCCCTCCAAAAATGTCCTGGGGTAGGCAATGGCCAAAAGAATTCAAACGCGGCAAACTTTTCAAGAAGGCAATTTGAAGTTGTAAGTTTAACTCACTCTTAAAAAAAATAAAAAGGATATTGATAAAAGCTGAACATCAGAAATTACTAGACGCATGCAAATCCAATCTACCCAAAGGTATCACCTCTCACCAGTGAGAATGACCACCAGCAAAAAGTCTACAAACAACAGATGTTGAAGAAGTTGTGGAGGATAGCGTAACCTCTAGGTCTAAGTGGGATGTAAACTGGTAACAGCCAATAATCGGAATAGAACGGCAGTGCATTTCAAGGTAAGCATTGAGTTACCATATGATCCGGAAGGCCCACTATTGGGCCTGTCACCTGTGAAGGCCAGAATCAAAAAGACACAGGATGGAAAATCGTGTATTGCAGCAGTAGTTACAATAGCCAAGACATGGAAGCAACAAAAATGTCCATCATCAGATGAATGGACGAAAAAGAGGTCAATGTACACAATGGAATATTAGACACAGAAAGGAAAGAAACAACGCCGTTTGCCGCACCATAGATGAGGCTAGAGATAATCACACAACTTGAAGTAAGTCAGAAAGCGAGAGACACATATCCTATGATATCACGTATAGGTGTTATCTAAAAATTGATATTAATCAACTTATGTCCACAGAGAAGGACACTCACGTATTCAGGAAACAAACTTGTGATGAACCAGATGGAAAGGTGTGAGGAATGTATAACGGAGGATATTGTGTTTAACAGACATATGCTAATACTTTTAAAAGAGAGAATCACCAAACACATACCGAACACCAAGAGACGTCTACACAACATTCTGTAATAACCTATATGGAACAGGATCCAAAAATGAAAAGATAAATGTATCAATGAAACAGATTCTGTACACCTGGAACAAGCAAAACATTGCAATCAAATTTGCCCTGATAAAAATGAAAATTAAGCTACGAATACCAACAACAAGTTAGTGGACATAACTTCTGGGGGGTTTGCCCTGGCACATTCCACTCTAATTTACAACCTACAACCAGGACGTCCAGGAAGGCCCTGTTGCCCTAGTAACCAGAGTTGGGAATATAGAAATGCTGCCGCCTTGTGGTCGTTTCCTGCAAAGGCAGCTTTAAACCCAGCGCTAATGGTCACTTAATATTCACAATTACTACAGGTCTGTAAATGACACCTGCCCTCAAAAAATGTCCTGGTGTAGGTAATGGCCACAGGAATTCAGAACACGGCAAATTTTTCAAGGAAACGGTTTGAAGAGGTAAGGTTTTCTGTTTTACTTAAAAAAAAAAAAGAAAATGGACATGGGTGAAAGCTCAATATAGGGAAGTATTAGATGCATGCAAATCCAAACTACAAAAGGTATCACCACCCAACACTCAAAATGCTATCAGTAAAATATCTACAAACAATAAATGCTGAAGGGGTTTTAGAGAACTGTGTACCCTCTAGTTGCTGGTGGGATGTCAACTGGTAACAGCCAGTAGTGAGAACAGAATGGAGGTGCGTTGAAAGGTAAAAATTGAGCTACCATATGATCTAGTAGGCCCACTGGTGGGCCTATCCCTTGAGAAGACCAGAATCAGAAAGACACAGGCTGGCAATCCTGCACTGCATCAATATTTAGCGTAGCCAAGAGTTGGAAGCAACCAAAACGTCCATCAACAGATGAATGCACAAAGAAGAAGTGGACCATGTACACAATGGAATATTCGGCATAGAAAAGAATGAAACACTGCTCTTTGCAGCAACATAGATGAGCCTAGAGATAATCAGAGAACATGAGGTAAGTCGGAAAGCAGATGACAACTATCCTGTGATATCAGTTCTAGGTGTTACCTAACAACTGACACAAATGAACATATTTCCACAGAGAAAGACACTCACAGACTTAGAAAACAAACTATGTTTATCTACAAGGAAAGGTGGGAGGCATGGATACATTAAGATTAGGGTTACCATACGTGTACAAATACATATTAAATACATATATCAAAAAGACCGACCATATACCAAGGGAGGTCTACTGAACGCTCTGTAATAATTTACACGGGGGCTTCCCGGGTGGCGCCGTGGTTAAGAATCCCCCTGGCAATGCAGGGGACACGGCGTCGATCCCTGGTCCGGGAAGATCCCACATGCCGCAGAGCAACTAAGCCCGTGCACCACAACTACTGAGCCTGCGCTCTAGAGCCCACGAGCCACGACTACTGAGCCCACACACCAAAACTACTAAAGCCCGCACGCCTAGAGTACGTGCTCCACAACAAGAGAAGCCACTGCAGTTAGATGCCCGTGCAGCGCAACGGAGAGTAGCCCCCGCTCACCGCAACGAGAGACAGCCCACATGCAGCAACGAAGATCCAACTCAGCCAAAAATAAATAAATAAATAAAATAAGTCTATTAAAATAAATAGTAATTTACATGGGAAGAGGATCTGTACATGTATAGATATATATGATGTTCAATTGAACCTGATGGTGCCCACCTAGGACAAACACTATTCTAATCATTACCCCACTTTAAAAAATTAAACCCAGGAACAACATCAATGAGACATAAACTTACTGGGGTTTTCCCTGGCACATTCCATTCTAATTTACAACCTAGCAACACGACTTTCAGGAAGGCTCTGCTGCCCTACTAACCAGATTTGGAATGGAGAAATGCTGTCACCATGTGGCCGTTTCCCACAACAGCAGCTTTAATCACAGGGCTAACGGTCCCTTAAGATTCACAGTAATTGTAGGGCTGTAAATGACACGTGTCCTCAAAAAATGTCCTGGGGTAGGTAATGGTCAAAAAAGTTCACAACACGGAAAAGTTTTCAAGAAAACAATTTGAAGAGGTAAGTTGTACTCACTCTTTTGTTTACAAAAATAGAAGAACATGGATAAAACCTCAATATCAGGAATTATTGGTTGGATGCAAATCCAAACTACAAAAGGAGTCCGCCACCCAATATTCAAAATGACATCAGTAAAAAGTATACAAACAATGAATGGTGACGGGTTTGTCGAGAAATCCATACCCACTATGCTGTTGGTTGGATGTAAACTGGTAACAGCGAATCATGAGAACAGAACGGATCTGCGTTTAAAAGCTGAAAACTGAGCTACCATACGATGAGGCCGATCCCCTTAAGGGCCTATAACCTAAGAAGACCAGAATCGGAAAGACACAGACAGGAAAACATGCACTACAGCAATATTTACAATAGCCAAGACATGCAAGCAAAGAAAATGTCCATCAACAGAGAAATGGACAAAGAAGAAGTGGTATAAGTACCGAATGGAACGTTAGCCTCAGAAAAATATGATCAATGCCGCTTTCAGGATTACAGATGAGCCTAGAAATAATCATACTACGTTAAGTAAGTCAAAAGGGAATGACAAATATCCTATGACATCATTTATAGATGTTATCCTAAGATTGCTACCAATGAACATATTTCCACAGAAAAGGACGCTCACAGATTTAGAAAACAAACGAATGGTTAACCAAAATGAAAGGTGGGAAGACGGATAAATTGGGATTATGGGGGTAACATACATATACTAAGGTATGTTAAATGTATATAAACATATAAACTATATGAATTATCTAATCACCAATACATATAAAATATATACTGACCAAACACCTACCAAATATCAAGGGAGGTCTACTCAACACTCTGTAATAACATACATGGTAACAGGATCCGAAGATGAACAGATATATGTACGTATAATTGACCCGATTCTGTACAGCCAGACAATCACAACACTCTAATCAAATTTGCTCCGATAGGGGCTTCCCTGGTGTGGCAGTGGTTGAGAATCTGCCTGCCAATGCAGGGGACACGGGTTCGAGCCCTGGTATGGGAAGATTCCACGTGCCGCGGAGCAACTAGGCCCGTGAGCCAAAACTACTGAGCCTGCGCGTCTGGAGCCTGTGCTCCGCAACAAGAGAGGCCGCGATAGTGAGAGGCCCGCGCACCACGATGAAGAGTGGGCCCCGCTTGCCACAGCTATAGAAAGCCCTCGCACAGAAACGCAGACCTAACACGGGCAAAAATAAATAAATTAATTATTTAATAAAATAAAAAAATTTTACTCCGATAAGAGATATAAACTGAATTTAAAAAACAAACATAAGTAAGGAGATATAAACTTCTGGGCGTTTGTCTGAGCACATTCCACTCTAATTTACAACCGAGGAACACGACGTCCAGGAAGACTCTGTTGCTCTAGTAACAAGAGTTGAGGACATAATAATGCTGCCGCCTTGTGGCTCTTTCCCACAACAGCAGCTTTAAACACAGTGCTTATGGTCACTTAATATTCACAGGAATGCAGGGCTGTAAATGACACGTGCCCACAGAATATGCCCTGGGGTAGGGAATAGCCAAGAGAATTCAACACATGACAAAATTTTCAAGAAGTCAATATGAAGAGGGAAGTTGTACTCACTCTTTAAGAAAAAGAAAAAGAAAAAAAGGACATACCCAAAGCTCAGTATAAGGAATTATTAGATGCATGAAAATCCAACCTCCAAAAAGGTTTCACCTCACACCTATCACGTGACAATCACAAAAAGTCTACAAACCATAAATCCTGAAGGGGTTTTAGAGAAATGTATACCTTCTAGCTGCTGGTGGGATGTAAAGCGGTAACAGCACTAATGAAAACAGAATGCAGGTGCTTTAAAAGGTAAAAATTGAGCTACCATATGATCCGGCAGGGCACCTTCTGGGTCTATAACCTACGACCACCAGAATCGGAAAGACAGAGGCAGGCAAATGTGCACTGGAGCAATATTTAAATAGCCAAGACACGGAAGCAAAAAAAAAGGTCCAAAAACAGATGAATGGACAAAGAAGAAGTGGCATATGTACAGAATGGAATATTAGCCATGAAAAAAATAAAACAATGCCATTTGCAGCACCACAGATGAGCCTAGAGATAACCACAAAACGTGAAGTAAGTCAGAATGAAAAGAAAAATGTCCTATGAGATCACTTATGTTATCTGAAAATTCATATAAATAAACATAATGCCAGAGAGAAAGAGAATCTCAGATTGAGAAAACAAACTTACGGTTAAGCCTACGAAAAGGTGTGAGGAATGGAGAAATTAGGATATTGGGATTAACACACATAGACTAACACATATAAAATATAGAATCACCAAAGACCTATGGAATACCAAGAGTGGTCTACTCATCACTCTGTAATAACCTACATGGAAAAGGACACGAAGATCAACAGATATATGTATATGTGTAAATGAACAAGATTCTGTACCCCTAGAACAAACGACAGTTTGAAGTCAAATTGGCTCTGATAAACACTATAAATTAAAGACACAAACAAGAATTAAGGAGGCTAAAAGTTATGGGGGTTTGTCCTGCCACATTCCACTCTAATGTGCAACCTAAAAGCACAACTTGCAGGAAGGTTCTGTTTCCCTAGCAAGCAGAGTTGGTAACGTAGAAATGCCGCCACCCTAAGGCCGTTTCCTCAAACAGCAGCTTTAAATCCACTGCTAATGGTCACTAACATTCAGAAGGACTGCAGGGGTGTAAATGACTCACGCCCTCCAAAAATGTCCTGGGGTAGGCAATGGCCAAAAGAATTCAAACGCGGCAAACTTTTCAAGAAGGCAATTTGAAGTTGTAAGTTTAACTCACTCTTAAAAAAAATAAAAAGGATATTGATAAAAGCTGAACATCAGGAATTACTAGACGCATGCAAATCCAATCTACCCAAAGGTATCACCTCTCACCAGTGAGAATGACCATCAGCAAAAAGTCTACAAACAACAGATGTTGAAGAAGTTGTGGAGGATAGCGTAACCTCTAGGTCTAAGTGGGATGTAAACTGGTAACAGCCAATAATCGGAATAGAACGGCAGTGCATTTCAAGGTAAGCATTGAGTTACCATATGATCCGGAAGGCCCACTATTGGGCCTGTCACCTGTGAAGGCCAGAATCAAAAAGACACAGGATGGAAAATCGTGTATTGCAGCAGTAGTTACAATAGCCAAGACATGGAAGCAACAAAAATGTCCATCATCAGATGAATGGACGAAAAAGAGGTCAATGTACACAATGGAATATTAGACACAGAAAGGAAAGAAACAACGCCGTTTGCCGCACCATAGATGAGGCTAGAGATAATCACACAACTTGAAGTAAGTCAGAAAGCGAGAGACACATATCCTATGATATCACGTATAGGTGTTATCTAAAAATTGATATTAATCAACTTATGTCCACAGAGAAGGACACTCACGTATTCAGGAAACAAACTTGTGATGAACCAGATGGAAAGGTGTGAGGAATGTATAACGGAGGATATTGTGTTTAACAGACATATGCTAATACTTTTAAAAGAGAGAATCACCAAACACATACCGAACACCAAGAGACGTCTACACAACATTCTGTAATAACCTATATGGAACAGGATCCAAAAATGAAAAGATAAATGTATCAATGAAACAGATTCTGTACACCTGGAACAAGCAAAACATTGCAATCAAATTTGCCCTGATAAAAATGAAAATTAAGCTACGAATACCAACAACAAGTTAGTAGACATAACTTCTGGGGGGTTTGCCCTGGCACATTCCACTCTAATTTACAACCTACAACCAGGACGTCCAGGAAGGCCCTGTTGCCCTAGTAACCAGAGTTGGGAATATAGAAATGCTGCCGCCTTGTGGTCGTTTCCTGCAAAGGCAGCTTTAAACCCAGCGCTAATGGTCACTTAATATTCACAATTACTACAGGTCTGTAAATGACACCTGCCCTCAAAAAATGTCCTGGTGTAGGTAATGGCCACAGGAATTCAGAACACGGCAAATTTTTCAAGGAAACGGTTTGAAGAGGTAAGGTTTTCTGTTTTACTTAAAAAAAAAAAAGAAAATGGACATGGGTGAAAGCTCAATATAGGGAAGTATTAGATGCATGCAAATCCAAACTACAAAAGGTATCACCACCCAACACTCAAAATGCTATCAGTAAAATATCTACAAACAATAAATGCTGAAGGGGTTTTAGAGAACTGTGTACCCTCTAGTTGCTGGTGGGATGTCAACTGGTAACAGCCAGTAGTGAGAACAGAATGGAGGTGCGTTGAAAGGTAAAAATTGAGCTACCATATGATCTAGTAGGCCCACTGCTGGGCCTATCCCTTGAGAAGACCAGAATCAAAAAGACACAGGCTGGCAATCCTGCACTGCATCAATACTTAGCGTAGCCAAGAGTTGGAAGCAACCAAAACTTCCATCAACAGATGAATGCACAAAGAAGAAGTGGACCATGTACACAATGGAATATTCGGCATAGAAAAGAATGAAACACTGCTCTTTGCAGCAACATAGATGAGCCTAGAGATAATCAGAGAACATGAGGTAAGTCGGAAAGCAGATGACAACTATCCTGTGATATCACTTCTAGGTGTTACCTAACAACTGACAGAAATGAACATATTTCCACAGAGAAAGACACCCACAGACTTAGAAAACAAACTATGTTTATCTACAAGGAAAGGTGGGAGGCATGGATACATTAAGATTAGGGTTACCATACGTGTACAAATACATATTAAATACATATATCAAAAAGACCGACCATATACCAAGGGAGGTCTACTGAACGCTCTGTAATAATTTACACGGGGGCTTCCCGGGTGGCGCCGTGGTTAAGAATCCCCCTGGCAATGCAGGGGACACGGCGTCGATCCCTGGTCCGGGAAGATCCCACATGCCGCAGAGCAACTAAGCCCGTGCACCACAACTACTGAGCCTGCGCTCTAGAGCCCACGAGCCACGACTACTGAGCCCACACACCAAAACTACTAAAGCCCGCACGCCTAGAGTACGTGCTCCACAACAAGAGAAGCCACTGCAGTTAGATGCCCGTGCAGCGCAACGGAGAGTAGCCCCCGCTCACCGCAACGAGAGACAGCCCACATGCAGCAACGAAGATCCAACTCAGCCAAAAATAAATAAATAAATAAAATAAGTCTATTAAAATAAATAGTAATTTACATGGGAAGAGGATCTGTACATGTATAGATATATATGATGTTCAATTGAACCTGATGGTGCCCACCTAGGACAAACACTATTCTAATCATTACCCCACTTTAAAAAATTAAACCCAGGAACAACAATCAATGAGACATAAACTTACTGGGGTTTTCCCTGGCACATTCCATTCTAATTTACAACCTAGCAACACGACTTTCAGGAAGGCTCTGCTGCCCTACTAACCAGATTTGGAATGGAGAAATGCTGTCACCATGTGGCCGTTTCCCACAACAGCAGCTTTAATCACAGGGCTAACGGTCCCTTAAGATTCACAGTAATTGTAGGGCTGTAAATGACACGTGTCCTCAAAAAATGTCCTGGGGTAGGTAATGGTCAAAAAAGTTCACAACACGGAAAAGTTTTCAAGAAAACAATTTGAAGAGGTAAGTTGTACTCACTCTTTTGTTTACAAAAATAGAAGAACATGGATAAAACCTCAATATCAGGAATTATTGGTTGGATGCAAATCCAAACTACAAAAGGAGTCCGCCACCCAATATTCAAAATGACATCAGTAAAAAGTATACAAACAATGAATGGTGACGGGTTTGTCGAGAAATCCATACCCACTATGCTGTTGGTTGGATGTAAACTGGTAACAGCGAATCATGAGAACAGAACGGATCTGCGTTTAAAAGCTGAAAACTGAGCTACCATACGATGAGGCCGATCCCCTTAAGGGCCTATAACCTAAGAAGACCAGAATCGGAAAGACACAGACAGGAAAACATGCACTACAGCAATATTTACAATAGCCAAGACATGCAAGCAAAGAAAATGTCCATCAACAGAGAAATGGACAAAGAAGAAGTGGTATAAGTACCGAATGGAACGTTAGCCTCAGAAAAATATGATCAATGCCGCTTTCAGGATTACAGATGAGCCTAGAAATAATCATACTACGTTAAGTAAGTCAAAAGGGAATGACAAATATCCTATGACATCATTTATAGATGTTATCCTAAGATTGCTACCAATGAACATATTTCCACAGAAAAGGACGCTCACAGATTTAGAAAACAAACGAATGGTTAACCAAAATGAAAGGTGGGAAGACGGATAAATTGGGATTATGGGGGTAACATACATATACTAAGGTATGTTAAATGTATATAAACATATAAACTATATGAATTATCTAATCACCAATACATATAAAATATATAATGACCAAACACCTACCAAATATCAAGGGAGGTCTACTCAACACTCTGTAATAACATACATGGTAACAGGATCCGAAGATGAACAGATATATGTACGTATAATTGACCCGATTCTGTACAGCCAGACAATCACAACACTCTAATCAAATTTGCTCCGATAGGGGCTTCCCTGGTGTGGCAGTGGTTGAGAATCTGCCTGCCAATGCAGGGGACACGGGTTCGAGCCCTGGTATGGGAAGATTCCACGTGCCGCGGAGCAACTAGGCCCGTGAGCCAAAACTACTGAGCCTGCGCGTCTGGAGCCTGTGCTCCGCAACAAGAGAGGCCGCGATAGTGAGAGGCCCGCGCACCACGATGAAGAGTGGGCCCCGCTTGCCACAGCTATAGAAAGCCCTCGCACAGAAACGCAGACCTAACACGGGCAAAAATAAATAAATTAATTATTTAATAAAATAAAAAAATTTTACTCCGATAAGAGATATAAACTGAATTTAAAAAACAAACATAAGTAAGGAGATATAAACTTCTGGGCGTTTGTCTGAGCACATTCCACTCTAATTTACAACCGAGGAACACGACGTCCAGGAAGACTCTGTTGCTCTAGTAACAAGAGTTGAGGACATAATAATGCTGCCGCCTTGTGGCTCTTTCCCACAACAGCAGCTTTAAACACAGTGCTTATGGTCACTTAATATTCACAGGAATGCAGGGCTGTAAATGACACGTGCCCACAGAATATGCCCTGGGGTAGGGAATAGCCAAGAGAATTCAACACATGACAAAATTTTCAAGAAGTCAATATGAAGAGGGAAGTTGTACTCACTCTTTAAGAAAAAGAAAAAGAAAAAAAGGACATACCCAAAGCTCAGTATAAGGAATTATTAGATGCATGAAAATCCAACCTCCAAAAAGGTTTCACCTCACACCTATCACGTGACAATCACAAAAAGTCTACAAACCATAAATCCTGAAGGGGTTTTAGAGAAATGTATACCTTCTAGCTGCTGGTGGGATGTAAAGCGGTAACAGCACTAATGAAAACAGAATGCAGGTGCTTTAAAAGGTAAAAATTGAGCTACCATATGATCCGGCAGGGCACCTTCTGGGTCTATAACCTACGACCACCAGAATCGGAAAGACAGAGGCAGGCAAATGTGCACTGGAGCAATATTTAAATAGCCAAGACACGGAAGCAAAAAAAAAGGTCCAAAAACAGATGAATGGACAAAGAAGAAGTGGCATATGTACAGAATGGAATATTAGCCATGAAAAAAATAAAACAATGCCATTTGCAGCACCACAGATGAGCCTAGAGATAACCACAAAACGTGAAGTAAGTCAGAATGAAAAGAAAAATGTCCTATGAGATCACTTATGTTATCTGAAAATTCATATAAATAAACATAATGCCAGAGAGAAAGAGAATCTCAGATTGAGAAAACAAACTTACGGTTAAGCCTACGAAAAGGTGTGAGGAATGGAGAAATTAGGATATTGGGATTAACACACATAGACTAACACATATAAAATATAGAATCACCAAAGACCTATGGAATACCAAGAGTGGTCTACTCATCACTCTGTAATAACCTACATGGAAAAGGACACGAAGATCAACAGATATATGTATATGTGTAAATGAACAAGATTCTGTACCCCTAGAACAAACGACAGTTTGAAGTCAAATTGGCTCTGATAAACACTATAAATTAAAGACACAAACAAGAATTAAGGAGGCTAAAAGTTATGGGGGTTTGTCCTGCCACATTCCACTCTAATGTGCAACCTAAAAGCACAACTTGCAGGAAGGTTCTGTTTCCCTAGCAAGCAGAGTTGGTAACGTAGAAATGCCGCCACCCTAAGGCCGTTTCCTCAAACAGCAGCTTTAAATCCACTGCTAATGGTCACTAACATTCAGAAGGACTGCAGGGGTGTAAATGACTCACGCCCTCCAAAAATGTCCTGGGGTAGGCAATGGCCAAAAGAATTCAAACGCGGCAAACTTTTCAAGAAGGCAATTTGAAGTTGTAAGTTTAACTCACTCTTAAAAAAAATAAAAAGGATATTGATAAAAGCTGAACATCAGGAATTACTAGACGCATGCAAATCCAATCTACCCAAAGGTATCACCTCTCACCAGTGAGAATGACCATCAGCAAAAAGTCTACAAACAACAGATGTTGAAGAAGTTGTGGAGGATAGCGTAACCTCTAGGTCTAAGTGGGATGTAAACTGGTAACAGCCAATAATCGGAATAGAACGGCAGTGCATTTCAAGGTAAGCATTGAGTTACCATATGATCCGGAAGGCCCACTATTGGGCCTGTCACCTGTGAAGGCCAGAATCAAAAAGACACAGGATGGAAAATCGTGTATTGCAGCAGTAGTTACAATAGCCAAGACATGGAAGCAACAAAAATGTCCATCATCAGATGAATGGACGAAAAAGAGGTCAATGTACACAATGGAATATTAGACACAGAAAGGAAAGAAACAACGCCGTTTGCCGCACCATAGATGAGGCTAGAGATAATCACACAACTTGAAGTAAGTCAGAAAGCGAGAGACACATATCCTATGATATCACGTATAGGTGTTATCTAAAAATTGATATTAATCAACTTATGTCCACAGAGAAGGACACTCACGTATTCAGGAAACAAACTTGTGATGAACCAGATGGAAAGGTGTGAGGAATGTATAACGGAGGATATTGTGTTTAACAGACATATGCTAATACTTTTAAAAGAGAGAATCACCAAACACATACCGAACACCAAGAGACGTCTACACAACATTCTGTAATAACCTATATGGAACAGGATCCAAAAATGAAAAGATAAATGTATCAATGAAACAGATTCTGTACACCTGGAACAAGCAAAACATTGCAATCAAATTTGCCCTGATAAAAATGAAAATTAAGCTACGAATACCAACAACAAGTTAGTAGACATAACTTCTGGGGGGTTTGCCCTGGCACATTCCACTCTAATTTACAACCTACAACCAGGACGTCCAGGAAGGCCCTGTTGCCCTAGTAACCAGAGTTGGGAATATAGAAATGCTGCCGCCTTCTGGTCGTTTCCTGCAAAGGCAGCTTTAAACCCAGCGCTAATGGTCACTTAATATTCACAATTACTACAGGTCTGTAAATGACACCTGCCCTCAAAAAATGTCCTGGTGTAGGTAATGGCCACAGGAATTCAGAACACGGCAAATTTTTCAAGGAAACGGTTTGAAGAGGTAAGGTTTTCTGTTTTACTTAAAAAAAAAAAAGAAAATGGACATGGGTGAAAGCTCAATATAGGGAAGTATTAGATGCATGCAAATCCAAACTACAAAAGGTATCACCACCCAACACTCAAAATGCTATCAGTAAAATATCTACAAACAATAAATGCTGAAGGGGTTTTAGAGAACTGTGTACCCTCTAGTTGCTGGTGGGATGTCAACTGGTAACAGCCAGTAGTGAGAACAGAATGGAGGTGCGTTGAAAGGTAAAAATTGAGCTACCATATGATCTAGTAGGCCCACTGCTGGGCCTATCCCTTGAGAAGACCAGAATCAAAAAGACACAGGCTGGCAATCCTGCACTGCATCAATACTTAGCGTAGCCAAGAGTTGGAAGCAACCAAAACTTCCATCAACAGATGAATGCACAAAGAAGAAGTGGACCATGTACACAATGGAATATTCGGCATAGAAAAGAATGAAACACTGCTCTTTGCAGCAACATAGATGAGCCTAGAGATAATCAGAGAACATGAGGTAAGTCGGAAAGCAGATGACAACTATCCTGTGATATCACTTCTAGGTGTTACCTAACAACTGACAGAAATGAACATATTTCCACAGAGAAAGACACCCACAGACTTAGAAAACAAACTATGTTTATCTACAAGGAAAGGTGGGAGGCATGGATACATTAAGATTAGGGTTACCATACGTGTACAAATACATATTAAATACATATATCAAAAAGACCGACCATATACCAAGGGAGGTCTACTGAACGCTCTGTAATAATTTACACGGGGGCTTCCCGGGTGGCGCCGTGGTTAAGAATCCCCCTGGCAATGCAGGGGACACGGCGTCGATCCCTGGTCCGGGAAGATCCCACATGCCGCAGAGCAACTAAGCCCGTGCACCACAACTACTGAGCCTGCGCTCTAGAGCCCACGAGCCACGACTACTGAGCCCACACACCAAAACTACTAAAGCCCGCACGCCTAGAGTACGTGCTCCACAACAAGAGAAGCCACTGCAGTTAGATGCCCGTGCAGCGCAACGGAGAGTAGCCCCCGCTCACCGCAACGAGAGACAGCCCACATGCAGCAACGAAGATCCAACTCAGCCAAAAATAAATAAATAAATAAAATAAGTCTATTAAAATAAATAGTAATTTACATGGGAAGAGGATCTGTACATGTATAGATATATATGATGTTCAATTGAACCTGATGGTGCCCACCTAGGACAAACACTATTCTAATCATTACCCCACTTTAAAAAATTAAACCCAGGAACAACAATCAATGAGACATAAACTTACTGGGGTTTTCCCTGGCACATTCCATTCTAATTTACAACCTAGCAACACGACTTTCAGGAAGGCTCTGCTGCCCTACTAACCAGATTTGGAATGGAGAAATGCTGTCACCATGTGGCCGTTTCCCACAACAGCAGCTTTAATCACAGGGCTAACGGTCCCTTAAGATTCACAGTAATTGTAGGGCTGTAAATGACACGTGTCCTCAAAAAATGTCCTGGGGTAGGTAATGGTCAAAAAAGTTCACAACACGGAAAAGTTTTCAAGAAAACAATTTGAAGAGGTAAGTTGTACTCACTCTTTTGTTTACAAAAATAGAAGAACATGGATAAAACCTCAATATCAGGAATTATTGGTTGGATGCAAATCCAAACTACAAAAGGAGTCCGCCACCCAATATTCAAAATGACATCAGTAAAAAGTATACAAACAATGAATGGTGACGGGTTTGTCGAGAAATCCATACCCACTATGCTGTTGGTTGGATGTAAACTGGTAACAGCGAATCATGAGAACAGAACGGATCTGCGTTTAAAAGCTGAAAACTGAGCTACCATACGATGAGGCCGATCCCCTTAAGGGCCTATAACCTAAGAAGACCAGAATCGGAAAGACACAGACAGGAAAACATGCACTACAGCAATATTTACAATAGCCAAGACATGCAAGCAAAGAAAATGTCCATCAACAGAGAAATGGACAAAGAAGAAGTGGTATAAGTACCGAATGGAACGTTAGCCTCAGAAAAATATGATCAATGCCGCTTTCAGGATTACAGATGAGCCTAGAAATAATCATACTACGTTAAGTAAGTCAAAAGGGAATGACAAATATCCTATGACATCATTTATAGATGTTATCCTAAGATTGCTACCAATGAACATATTTCCACAGAAAAGGACGCTCACAGATTTAGAAAACAAACGAATGGTTAACCAAAATGAAAGGTGGGAAGACGGATAAATTGGGATTATGGGGGTAACATACATATACTAAGGTATGTTAAATGTATATAAACATATAAACTATATGAATTATCTAATCACCAATACATATAAAATATATAATGACCAAACACCTACCAAATATCAAGGGAGGTCTACTCAACACTCTGTAATAACATACATGGTAACAGGATCCGAAGATGAACAGATATATGTACGTATAATTGACCCGATTCTGTACAGCCAGACAATCACAACACTCTAATCAAATTTGCTCCGATAGGGGCTTCCCTGGTGTGGCAGTGGTTGAGAATCTGCCTGCCAATGCAGGGGACACGGGTTCGAGCCCTGGTATGGGAAGATTCCACGTGCCGCGGAGCAACTAGGCCCGTGAGCCAAAACTACTGAGCCTGCGCGTCTGGAGCCTGTGCTCCGCAACAAGAGAGGCCGCGATAGTGAGAGGCCCGCGCACCACGATGAAGAGTGGGCCCCGCTTGCCACAGCTATAGAAAGCCCTCGCACAGAAACGCAGACCTAACACGGGCAAAAATAAATAAATTAATTATTTAATAAAATAAAAAAATTTTACTCCGATAAGAGATATAAACTGAATTTAAAAAACAAACATAAGTAAGGAGATATAAACTTCTGGGCGTTTGTCTGAGCACATTCCACTCTAATTTACAACCGAGGAACACGACGTCCAGGAAGACTCTGTTGCTCTAGTAACAAGAGTTGAGGACATAATAATGCTGCCGCCTTGTGGCTCTTTCCCACAACAGCAGCTTTAAACACAGTGCTTATGGTCACTTAATATTCACAGGAATGCAGGGCTGTAAATGACACGTGCCCACAGAATATGCCCTGGGGTAGGGAATAGCCAAGAGAATTCAACACATGACAAAATTTTCAAGAAGTCAATATGAAGAGGGAAGTTGTACTCACTCTTTAAGAAAAAGAAAAAGAAAAAAAGGACATACCCAAATCTCAGTATAAGGAATTATTAGATGCATGAAAATCCAACCTCCAAAAAGGTTTCACCTCACACCTATCACGTGACAATCACAAAAAGTCTACAAACCATAAATCCTGAAGGGGTTTTAGAGAAATGTATACCTTCTAGCTGCTGGTGGGATGTAAAGCGGTAACAGCACTAATGAAAACAGAATGCAGGTGCTTTAAAAGGTAAAAATTGAGCTACCATATGATCCGGCAGGGCACCTTCTGGGTCTATAACCTACGACCACCAGAATCGGAAAGACAGAGGCAGGCAAATGTGCACTGGAGCAATATTTAAATAGCCAAGACACGGAAGCAAAAAAAAAGGTCCAAAAACAGATGAATGGACAAAGAAGAAGTGGCATATGTACAGAATGGAATATTAGCCATGAAAAAAATAAAACAATGCCATTTGCAGCACCACAGATGAGCCTAGAGATAACCACAAAACGTGAAGTAAGTCAGAATGAAAAGAAAAATGTCCTATGAGATCACTTATGTTATCTGAAAATTCATATAAATAAACATAATGCCAGAGAGAAAGAGAATCTCAGATTGAGAAAACAAACTTACGGTTAAGCCTACGAAAAGGTGTGAGGAATGGAGAAATTAGGATATTGGGATTAACACACATAGACTAACACATATAAAATATAGAATCACCAAAGACCTATGGAATACCAAGAGTGGTCTACTCATCACTCTGTAATAACCTACATGGAAAAGGACACGAAGATCAACAGATATATGTATATGTGTAAATGAACAAGATTCTGTACCCCTAGAACAAACGACAGTTTGAAGTCAAATTGGCTCTGATAAACACTATAAATTAAAGACACAAACAAGAATTAAGGAGGCTAAAAGTTATGGGGGTTTGTCCTGCCACATTCCACTCTAATGTGCAACCTAAAAGCACAACTTGCAGGAAGGTTCTGTTTCCCTAGCAAGCAGAGTTGGTAACGTAGAAATGCCGCCACCCTAAGGCCGTTTCCTCAAACAGCAGCTTTAAATCCACTGCTAATGGTCACTAACATTCAGAAGGACTGCAGGGGTGTAAATGACTCACGCCCTCCAAAAATGTCCTGGGGTAGGCAATGGCCAAAAGAATTCAAACGCGGCAAACTTTTCAAGAAGGCAATTTGAAGTTGTAAGTTTAACTCACTCTTAAAAAAAATAAAAAGGATATTGATAAAAGCTGAACATCAGGAATTACTAGACGCATGCAAATCCAATCTACCCAAAGGTATCACCTCTCACCAGTGAGAATGACCATCAGCAAAAAGTCTACAAACAACAGATGTTGAAGAAGTTGTGGAGGATAGCGTAACCTCTAGGTCTAAGTGGGATGTAAACTGGTAACAGCCAATAATCGGAATAGAACGGCAGTGCATTTCAAGGTAAGCATTGAGTTACCATATGATCCGGAAGGCCCACTATTGGGCCTGTCACCTGTGAAGGCCAGAATCAAAAAGACACAGGATGGAAAATCGTGTATTGCAGCAGTAGTTACAATAGCCAAGACATGGAAGCAACAAAAATGTCCATCATCAGATGAATGGACGAAAAAGAGGTCAATGTACACAATGGAATATTAGACACAGAAAGGAAAGAAACAACGCCGTTTGCCGCACCATAGATGAGGCTAGAGATAATCACACAACTTGAAGTAAGTCAGAAAGCGAGAGACACATATCCTATGATATCACGTATAGGTGTTATCTAAAAATTGATATTAATCAACTTATGTCCACAGAGAAGGACACTCACGTATTCAGGAAACAAACTTGTGATGAACCAGATGGAAAGGTGTGAGGAATGTATAACGGAGGATATTGTGTTTAACAGACATATGCTAATACTTTTAAAAGAGAGAATCACCAAACACATACCGAACACCAAGAGACGTCTACACAACATTCTGTAATAACCTATATGGAACAGGATCCAAAAATGAAAAGATAAATGTATCAATGAAACAGATTCTGTACACCTGGAACAAGCAAAACATTGCAATCAAATTTGCCCTGATAAAAATGAAAATTAAGCTACGAATACCAACAACAAGTTAGTAGACATAACTTCTGGGGGGTTTGCCCTGGCACATTCCACTCTAATTTACAACCTACAACCAGGACGTCCAGGAAGGCCCTGTTGCCCTAGTAACCAGAGTTGGGAATATAGAAATGCTGCCGCCTTGTGGTCGTTTCCTGCAAAGGCAGCTTTAAACCCAGCGCTAATGGTCACTTAATATTCACAATTACTACAGGTCTGTAAATGACACCTGCCCTCAAAAAATGTCCTGGTGTAGGTAATGGCCACAGGAATTCAGAACACGGCAAATTTTTCAAGGAAACGGTTTGAAGAGGTAAGGTTTTCTGTTTTACTTAAAAAAAAAAAAGAAAATGGACATGGGTGAAAGCTCAATATAGGGAAGTATTAGATGCATGCAAATCCAAACTACAAAAGGTATCACCACCCAACACTCAAAATGCTATCAGTAAAATATCTACAAACAATAAATGCTGAAGGGGTTTTAGAGAACTGTGTACCCTCTAGTTGCTGGTGGGATGTCAACTGGTAACAGCCAGTAGTGAGAACAGAATGGAGGTGCGTTGAAAGGTAAAAATTGAGCTACCATATGATCTAGTAGGCCCACTGCTGGGCCTATCCCTTGAGAAGACCAGAATCAAAAAGACACAGGCTGGCAATCCTGCACTGCATCAATACTTAGCGTAGCCAAGAGTTGGAAGCAACCAAAACTTCCATCAACAGATGAATGCACAAAGAAGAAGTGGACCATGTACACAATGGAATATTCGGCATAGAAAAGAATGAAACACTGCTCTTTGCAGCAACATAGATGAGCCTAGAGATAATCAGAGAACATGAGGTAAGTCGGAAAGCAGATGACAACTATCCTGTGATATCACTTCTAGGTGTTACCTAACAACTGACAGAAATGAACATATTTCCACAGAGAAAGACACCCACAGACTTAGAAAACAAACTATGTTTATCTACAAGGAAAGGTGGGAGGCATGGATACATTAAGATTAGGGTTACCATACGTGTACAAATACATATTAAATACATATATCAAAAAGACCGACCATATACCAAGGGAGGTCTACTGAACGCTCTGTAATAATTTACACGGGGGCTTCCCGGGTGGCGCCGTGGTTAAGAATCCCCCTGGCAATGCAGGGGACACGGCGTCGATCCCTGGTCCGGGAAGATCCCACATGCCGCAGAGCAACTAAGCCCGTGCACCACAACTACTGAGCCTGCGCTCTAGAGCCCACGAGCCACGACTACTGAGCCCACACACCAAAACTACTAAAGCCCGCACGCCTAGAGTACGTGCTCCACAACAAGAGAAGCCACTGCAGTTAGATGCCCGTGCAGCGCAACGGAGAGTAGCCCCCGCTCACCGCAACGAGAGACAGCCCACATGCAGCAACGAAGATCCAACTCAGCCAAAAATAAATAAATAAATAAAATAAGTCTATTAAAATAAATAGTAATTTACATGGGAAGAGGATCTGTACATGTATAGATATATATGATGTTCAATTGAACCTGATTGTGCCCACCTAGGACAAACACTATTCTAATCATTACCCCACTTTAAAAAATTAAACCCAGGAACAACAATCAATGAGATATAAACTTACTGGGGTTTTCCCTGGCACATTCCATTGTAATTTACAACCTAGCAACACGACTTTCAGGAAGGCTCTGCTGCCCTACTAACCAGATTTGGAATGGAGAAATGCTGTCACCATGTGGCCGTTTCCCACAACAGCAGCTTTAATCACAGGGCTAACGGTCCCTTAAGATTCACAGTAATTGTAGGGCTGTAAATGACACGTGTCCTCAAAAAATGTCCTGGGGTAGGTAATGGTCAAAAAAGTTCACAACACGGAAAAGTTTTCAAGAAAACAATTTGAAGAGGTAAGTTGTACTCACTCTTTTGTTTACAAAAATAGAAGAACATGGATAAAACCTCAATATCAGGAATTATTGGTTGGATGCAAATCCAAACTACAAAAGGAGTCCGCCACCCAATATTCAAAATGACATCAGTAAAAAGTATACAAACAATGAATGGTGACGGGTTTGTCGAGAAATCCATACCCACTATGCTGTTGGTTGGATGTAAACTGGTAACAGCGAATCATGAGAACAGAACGGATCTGCGTTTAAAAGCTGAAAACTGAGCTACCATACGATGAGGCCGATCCCCTTAAGGGCCTATAACCTAAGAAGACCAGAATCGGAAAGACACAGACAGGAAAACATGCACTACAGCAATATTTACAATAGCCAAGACATGCAAGCAAAGAAAATGTCCATCAACAGAGAAATGGACAAAGAAGAAGTGGTATAAGTACCGAATGGAACGTTAGCCTCAGAAAAATTTGATCAATGCCGCTTTCAGGATTACAGATGAGCCTAGAAATAATCATACTACGTTAAGTAAGTCAAAAGGGAATGACAAATATCCTATGACATCATTTATAGATGTTATCCTAAGATTGCTACCAATGAACATATTTCCACAGAAAAGGACGCTCACAGATTTAGAAAACAAACGAATGGTTAACCAAAATGAAAGGTGGGAAGACGGATAAATTGGGATTATGGGGGTAACATACATATACTAAGGTATGTTAAATGTATATAAACATATAAACTATATGAATTATCTAATCACCAATACATATAAAATATATAATGACCAAACACCTACCAAATATCAAGGGAGGTCTACTCAACACTCTGTAATAACATACATGGTAACAGGATCCGAAGATGAACAGATATATGTACGTATAATTGACCCGATTCTGTACAGCCAGACAATCACAACACTCTAATCAAATTTGCTCCGATAGGGGCTTCCCTGGTGTGGCAGTGGTTGAGAATCTGCCTGCCAATGCAGGGGACACGGGTTCGAGCCCTGGTATGGGAAGATTCCACGTGCCGCGGAGCAACTAGGCCCGTGAGCCAAAACTACTGAGCCTGCGCGTCTGGAGCCTGTGCTCCGCAACAAGAGAGGCCGCGATAGTGAGAGGCCCGCGCACCACGATGAAGAGTGGGCCCCGCTTGCCACAGCTATAGAAAGCCCTCGCACAGAAACGCAGACCTAACACGGGCAAAAATAAATAAATTAATTATTTAATAAAATAAAAAAATTTTACTCCGATAAGAGATATAAACTGAATTTAAAAAACAAACATAAGTAAGGAGATATAAACTTCTGGGCGTTTGTCTGAGCACATTCCACTCTAATTTACAACCGAGGAACACGACGTCCAGGAAGACTCTGTTGCTCTAGTAACAAGAGTTGAGGACATAATCATGCTGCCGCCTTGTGGCTCTTTCCCACAACAGCAGCTTTAAACACAGTGCTTATGGTCACTTAATATTCACAGGAATGCAGGGCTGTAAATGACACGTGCCCACAAAATATGCCCTGGGGTAGGGAATAGCCAAGAGAATTCAACACATGACAAAATTTTCAAGAAGTCAATATGAAGAGGGAAGTTGTACTCACTCTTTAAGAAAAAGAAAAAGAAAAAAAGGACATACCCAAAGCTCAGTATAAGGAATTATTAGATGCATGAAAATCCAACCTCCAAAAAGGTTTCACCTCACACCTATCACGTGACAATCACAAAAAGTCTACAAACCATAAATGCTGAAGGGGTTTTAGAGAAATGTATACCTTCTAGCTGCTGGTGGGATGTAAAGCGGTAACAGCACTAATGAAAACAGAATGCAGGTGCTTTAAAGGGTAAAAATTGAGCTACCATATGATCCGGCAGGGCACCTTCTGGGTCTATAACCTACGACCACCAGAATCGGAAAGACAGAGGCAGGCAAATGTGCACTGGAGCAATATTTAAATAGCCAAGACACGGAAGCAAAAAAAAAGGTCCAAAAACAGATGAATGGACAAAGAAGAAGTGGCATATGTACAGAATGGAATATTAGCCATGAAAAAAATAAAACAATGCCATTTGCAGCACCACAGATGAGCCTAGAGATAACCACAAAACGTGAAGTAAGTCAGAATGAAAAGAAAAATGTCCTATGAGATCACTTATGTTATCTGAAAATTCATATAAATAAACATAATGCCAGAGAGAAAGAGAATCTCAGATTGAGAAAACAAACTTACGGTTAAGCCTACGAAAAGGTGTGAGGAATGGAGAAATTAGGATATTGGGATTAACACACATAGACTAACACATATAAAATATAGAATCACCAAAGACCTATGGAATACCAAGAGTGGTCTACTCATCACTCTGTAATAACCTACATGGAAAAGGACACGAAGATCAACAGATATATGTATATGTGTAAATGAACAAGATTCTGTACCCCTAGAACAAACGACAGTTTGAAGTCAAATTGGCTCTGATAAACACTATAAATTAAAGACACAAACAAGAATTAAGGAGGCTAAAAGTTATGGGGGTTTGTCCTGCCACATTCCACTCTAATGTGCAACCTAAAAGCACAACTTGCAGGAAGGTTCTGTTTCCCTAGCAAGCAGAGTTGGTAACGTAGAAATGCCGCCACCCTAAGGCCGTTTCCTCAAACAGCAGCTTTAAATCCACTGCTAATGGTCACTAACATTCAGAAGGACTGCAGGGGTGTAAATGACTCACGCCCTCCAAAAATGTCCTGGGGTAGGCAATGGCCAAAAGAATTCAAACGCGGCAAACTTTTCAAGAAGGCAATTTGAAGTTGTAAGTTTAACTCACTCTTAAAAAAAATAAAAAGGATATTGATAAAAGCTGAACATCAGGAATTACTAGACGCATGCAAATCCAATCTACCCAAAGGTATCACCTCTCACCAGTGAGAATGACCATCAGCAAAAAGTCTACAAACAACAGATGTTGAAGAAGTTGTGGAGGATAGCGTAACCTCTAGGTCTAAGTGGGATGTAAACTGGTAACAGCCAATAATCGGAATAGAACGGCAGTGCATTTCAAGGTAAGCATTGAGTTACCATATGATCCGGAAGGCCCACTATTGGGCCTGTCACCTGTGAAGGCCAGAATCAAAAAGACACAGGATGGAAAATCGTGTATTGCAGCAGTAGTTACAATAGCCAAGACATGGAAGCAACAAAAATGTCCATCATCAGATGAATGGACGAAAAAGAGGTCAATGTACACAATGGAATATTAGACACAGAAAGGAAAGAAACAACGCCGTTTGCCGCACCATAGATGAGGCTAGAGATAATCACACAACTTGAAGTAAGTCAGAAAGCGAGAGACACATATCCTATGATATCACGTATAGGTGTTATCTAAAAATTGATATTAATCAACTTATGTCCACAGAGAAGGACACTCACGTATTCAGGAAACAAACTTGTGATGAACCAGATGGAAAGGTGTGAGGAATGTATAACGGAGGATATTGTGTTTAACAGACATATGCTAATACTTTTAAAAGAGAGAATCACCAAACACATACCGAACACCAAGAGACGTCTACACAACATTCTGTAATAACCTATATGGAACAGGATCCAAAAATGAAAAGATAAATGTATCAATGAAACAGATTCTGTACACCTGGAACAAGCAAAACATTGCAATCAAATTTGCCCTGATAAAAATGAAAATTAAGCTACGAATACCAACAACAAGTTAGTAGACATAACTTCTGGGGGGTTTGCCCTGGCACATTCCACTCTAATTTACAACCTACAACCAGGACGTCCAGGAAGGCCCTGTTGCCCTAGTAACCAGAGTTGGGAATATAGAAATGCTGCCGCCTTGTGGTCGTTTCCTGCAAAGGCAGCTTTAAACCCAGCGCTAATGGTCACTTAATATTCACAATTACTACAGGTCTGTAAATGACACCTGCCCTCAAAAAATGTCCTGGTGTAGGTAATGGCCACAGGAATTCAGAACATGGGAAATTTTTCAAGGAAACGGTTTGAAGAGGTAAGGTTTTCTGTTTTACTTAAAAAAAAAAAAGAAAATGGACATGGGTGAAAGCTCAATATAGGGAAGTATTAGATGCATGCAAATCCAAACTACAAAAGGTATCACCACCCAACACTCAAAATGCTATCAGTAAAATATCTACAAACAATAAATGCTGAAGGGGTTTTAGAGAACTGTGTACCCTCTAGTTGCTGGTGGGATGTCAACTGGTAACAGCCAGTAGTGAGAACAGAATGGAGGTGCGTTGAAAGGTAAAAATTGAGCTACCATATGATCTAGTAGGCCCACTGCTGGGCCTATCCCTTGAGAAGACCAGAATCAAAAAGACACAGGCTGGCAATCCTGCACTGCATCAATACTTAGCGTAGCCAAGAGTTGGAAGCAACCAAAACTTCCATCAACAGATGAATGCACAAAGAAGAAGTGGACCATGTACACAATGGAATATTCGGCATAGAAAAGAATGAAACACTGCTCTTTGCAGCAACATAGATGAGCCTAGAGATAATCAGAGAACATGAGGTAAGTCGGAAAGCAGATGACAAATATCCTGTGATATCACTTCTAGGTGTTACCTAACAACTGACAGAAATGAACATATTTCCACAGAGAAAGACACCCACAGACTTAGAAAACAAACTATGTTTATCTACAAGGAAAGGTGGGAGGCATGGATACATTAAGATTAGGGTTACCATACGTGTACAAATACATATTAAATACATATATCAAAAAGACCGACCATATACCAAGGGAGGTCTACTGAACGCTCTGTAATAATTTACACGGGGGCTTCCCGGGTGGCGCCGTGGTTAAGAATCCCCCTGGCAATGCAGGGGACACGGCGTCGATCCCTGGTCCGGGAAGATCCCACATGCCGCAGAGCAACTAAGCCCGTGCACCACAACTACTGAGCCTGCGCTCTAGAGCCCACGAGCCACGACTACTGAGCCCACACACCAAAACTACTAAAGCCCGCACGCCTAGAGTACGTGCTCCACAACAAGAGAAGCCACTGCAGTTAGATGCCCGTGCAGCGCAACGGAGAGTAGCCCCCGCTCACCGCAACGAGAGACAGCCCACATGCAGCAACGAAGATCCAACTCAGCCAAAAATAAATAAATAAATAAAATAAGTCTATTAAAATAAATAGTAATTTACATGGGAAGAGGATCTGTACATGTATAGATATATATGATGTTCAATTGAACCTGATTGTGCCCACCTAGGACAAACACTATTCTAATCATTACCCCACTTTAAAAAATTAAACCCAGGAACAACAATCAATGAGATATAAACTTACTGGGGTTTTCCCTGGCACATTCCATTGTAATTTACAACCTAGCAACACGACTTTCAGGAAGGCTCTGCTGCCCTACTAACCAGATTTGGAATGGAGAAATGCTGTCACCATGTGGCCGTTTCCCACAACAGCAGCTTTAATCACAGGGCTAACGGTCCCTTAAGATTCACAGTAATTGTAGGGCTGTAAATGACACGTGTCCTCAAAAAATGTCCTGGGGTAGGTAATGGTCAAAAAAGTTCACAACACGGAAAAGTTTTCAAGAAAACAATTTGAAGAGGTAAGTTGTACTCACTCTTTTGTTTACAAAAATAGAAGAACATGGATAAAACCTCAATATCAGGAATTATTGGTTGGATGCAAATCCAAACTACAAAAGGAGTCCGCCACCCAATATTCAAAATGACATCAGTAAAAAGTATACAAACAATGAATGGTGACGGGTTTGTCGAGAAATCCATACCCACTATGCTGTTGGTTGGATGTAAACTGGTAACAGCGAATCATGAGAACAGAACGGATCTGCGTTTAAAAGCTGAAAACTGAGCTACCATACGATGAGGCCGATCCCCTTAAGGGCCTATAACCTAAGAAGACCAGAATCGGAAAGACACAGACAGGAAAACATGCACTACAGCAATATTTACAATAGCCAAGACATGCAAGCAAAGAAAATGTCCATCAACAGAGAAATGGACAAAGAAGAAGTGGTATAAGTACCGAATGGAACGTTAGCCTCAGAAAAATATGATCAATGCCGCTTTCAGGATTACAGATGAGCCTAGAAATAATCATACTACGTTAAGTAAGTCAAAAGGGAATGACAAATATCCTATGACATCATTTATAGATGTTATCCTAAGATTGCTACCAATGAACATATTTCCACAGAAAAGGACGCTCACAGATTTAGAAAACAAACGAATGGTTAACCAAAATGAAAGGTGGGAAGACGGATAAATTGGGATTATGGGGGTAACATACATATACTAAGGTATGTTAAATGTATATAAACATATAAACTATATGAATTATCTAATCACCAATACATATAAAATATATAATGACCAAACACCTACCAAATATCAAGTGAGGTCTACTCAACACTCTGTAATAACATACATGGTAACAGGATCCGAAGATGAACAGATATATGTACGTATAAATGACCCGATTCTGTACAGCCAGACAATCACAGCACTCTAATCAAATTTGCTCCGATAGGGGCTTCCCTGGTGTGGCAGTGGTTGAGAATCTGCCTGCCAATGCAGGGGACACGGGTTCGAGCCCTGGTATGGGAAGATTCCACGTGCCGTGGAGCAAATAGGCCCGTGAGCCAAAACTACTGAGCCTGCGCGTCTGGAGCCTGTGCTCCGCAACAAGAGAGGCCGCGATAGTGAGAGGCCCGCGCACCACGATGAAGAGTGGGCCCCGCTTGCCACAGCTATAGAAAGCCCTCGCACAGAAACGCAGACCTAACACGGGCAAAAATAAATAAATTAATTATTTAATAAAATAAAAAAATTTTACTCCGATAAGAGATATAAACTGAATTTAAAAAACAAACATAAGTAAGGAGATATAAACTTCTGGGCGTTTGTCTGAGCACATTCCACTCTAATTTACAACCGAGGAACACGACGTCCAGGAAGACTCTGTTGCTCTAGTAACAAGAGTTGAGGACATAATAATGCTGCCGCCTTGTGGCTCTTTCCCACAACAGCAGCTTTAAACACAGTGCTTATGGTCACTTAATATTCACAGGAATGCAGGGCTGTAAATGACACGTGCCCACAGAATATGCCCTGGGGTAGGGAATAGCCAAGAGAATTCAACACATGACAAAATTTTCAAGAAGTCAATATGAAGAGGGAAGTTGTACTCACTCTTTAAGAAAAAGAAAAAGAAAAAAAGGACATACCCAAAGCTCAGTATAAGGAATTATTAGATGCATGAAAATCCAACCTCCAAAAAGGTTTCACCTCACACCTATCACGTGACAATCACAAAAAGTCTACAAACCATAAATGCTGAAGGGGTTTTAGAGAAATGTATACCTTCTAGCTGCTGGTGGGATGTAAAGCGGTAACAGCACTAATGAAAACAGAATGCAGGTGCTTGAAAAGGTAAAAATTGAGCTACCATATGATCCGGCAGGGCACCTTCTGGGTCTATAACCTACGACCACCAGAATCGGAAAGACAGAGGCAGGCAAATGTGCACTGGAGCAATATTTAAATAGCCAAGACACGGAAGCAAAAAAAAAGGTCCAAAAACAGATGAATGGACAAAGAAGAAGTGGTATATGTACAGAATGGAATATTAGCCATGAAAAAAATCAAACAATGCCATTTGCAGCACCACAGATGAGCCTAGAGATAACCACAAAACGTGAAGTAAGTCAGAATGAAAAGAAAAATGTCCTATGAGATCACTTATGTTATCTGAAAATTCATATAAATAAACATAATGCCAGAGAGAAAGAGAATCTCAGATTGAGAAAACAAACTTACGGTTAAGCCTACGAAAAGGTGTGAGGAATGGAGAAATTAGGATATTGGGACTAACACACATAGACTAACACATATAAAATATAGAATCACCAAAGACCTATGGAATACCAAGAGTGGTCTACTCATCACTCTGTAATAACCTACATGGAAAAGGACACGAAGATCAACAGATATATGTATATGTGTAAATGAACAAGATTCTGTACCCCTAGAACAAACGACAGTTTGAAGTCAAATTGGCTCTGATAAACACTATAAATTAAAGACACAAACAAGAATTAAGGAGGCTAAAAGTTATGGGGGTTTGTCCTGCCACATTCCACTCTAATGTGCAACCTAAAAGCACAACATGCAGGAAGGTTCTGTTTCCCTAGCAAGCAGAGTTGGTAACGTAGAAATGCCGCCACCCTAAGGCCGTTTCCTCAAACAGCAGCTTTAAATCCACTGCTAATGGTCACTAACATTCAGAAGGACTGCAGGGGTGTAAATGACTCACGCCCTCCAAAAATGTCCTGGGGTAGGCAATGGCCAAAAGAATTCAAACGCGGCAAACTTTTCAAGAAGGCAATTTGAAGTTGTAAGTTTAACTCACCCTTAAAAAAAATAAAAAGGATATTGATAAAAGCTGAACATCAGGAATTACTAGACGCATGCAAATCCAATCTACCCAAAGGTATCACCTCTCACCAGTGAGAATGACCACCAGCAAAAAGTCTACAAACAACAGATGTTGAAGAAGTTGTGGAGGATAGCGTAACCTCTAGGTCTAAGTGGGATGTAAACTGGTAACAGCCAATAATCGGAATAGAACGGCAGTGCATTTCAAGGTAAGCATTGAGTTACCATATGATCCGGAAGGCCCACTATTGGGCCTGTCACCTGTGAAGGCCAGAATCAAAAAGACACAGGATGGAAAATCGTGTATTGCAGCAGTAGTTACAATAGCCAAGACATGGAAGCAACAAAAATGTCCATCATCAGATGAATGGACGAAAAAGAGGTCAATGTACACAATGGAATATTAGACACAGAAAGGAAAGAAACAACGCCGTTTGCCGCACCATAGATGAGGCTAGAGATAATCACACAACTTGAAGTAAGTCAGAAAGCGAGAGACACATATCCTATGATATCACGTATAGGTGTTATCTAAAAATTGATATTAATCAACTTATGTCCACAGAGAAGGACACTCACGTATTCAGGAAACAAACTTGTGATGAACCAGATGGAAAGGTGTGAGGAATGTATAACGGAGGATATTGTGTTTAACAGACATATGCTAATAATTTTAAAAGAGAGAATCACCAAACACATACCAAACACCAAGAGACGTCTACACAACATTCTGTAATAACCTATAAGGAACAGAATCCAAAAATGAAAAGATAAATGTATCAATGAAACAGATTCTGTACACCTGGAACAAGCAAAACATTGCAATCAAATTTGCCCTGATAAAAATGAAAATTAAGCTACGAATACCAACAACAAGTTAGTGGACATAACTTCTGGGGGGTTTGCCCTGGCACATTCCACTCTAATTTACAACCTACAACCAGGACATCCAGGAAGGCCCTGTTGCCCTAGTAACCAGAGTTGGGAATATAGAAATGCTGCCGCCTTGTGGTCGTTTCCTGCAAAGGCAGCTTTAAACCCAGCGCTAATGGTCACTTAATATTCACAATTACTACAGGTCTGTAAATGACACCTGCCCTCAAAAAATGTCCTGGTGTAGGTAATGGCCACAGGAATTCAGAACACGGCAAATTTTTCAAGGAAACGGTTTGAAGAGGTAAGTTTTTCTGTTTTGCTTAAAAAAAAAAAGAAAATGGACATGGGTGAAAGCTCAATATAGGGAAGTATTAGATGCATGCAAATCCAAACTACAAAAGGTATCACCACCCAACACTCAAAATGCTATCAGTAAAATATCTACAAACAATAAATGCTGAAGGGGTTTTAGAGAACTGTGTACCCTCTAGTTGCTGGTGGGATGTCAACTGGTAACAGCCAGTAGTGAGAACAGAATGGAGGTGCGTTGAAAGGTAAAAATTGAGCTACCATATGATCTAGTAGGCCCACTGCTGGGCCTATCCCTTGAGAAGACCAGAATCAAAAAGACACAGGCTGGCAATCCTGCACTGCATCAATACTTAGCGTAGCCAAGAGTTGGAAGCAACCAAAACTTCCATCAACTGATGAATGCACAAAGAAGAAGTGGACCATGTACACAATGGAATATTCGGCATAGAAAAGAATGAAACACTGCTCTTTGCAGCAACATAGATGAGCCTAGAGATAATCAGAGAACATGAGGTAAGTCGGAAAGCAGATGACAACTATCCTGTGATATCACTTCTAGGTGTTACCTAACAACTGACAGAAATGAACATATTTCCACAGAGAAAGACACCCACAGACTTAGAAAACAAACTATGTTTATCTACAAGGAAAGGTGGGAGGCATGGATACATTAAGATTAGGGTTACCATACGTGTACAAATACATATTAAATACATATATCAAAAAGACCGACCATATACCAAGGGAGGTCTACTGAACGCTCTGTAATAATTTACACGGGGGCTTCCCGGGTGGCGCCGTGGTTAAGAATCCCCCTGGCAATGCAGGGGACACGGCGTCGATCCCTGGTCCGGGAAGATCCCACATGCCGCAGAGCAACTAAGCCCGTGCACCACAACTACTGAGCCTGCGCTCTAGAGCCCACGAGCCACGACTACTGAGCCCACACACCAAAACTACTAAAGCCCGCACGCCTAGAGTACGTGCTCCACAACAAGAGAAGCCACTGCAGTTAGATGCCCGTGCAGCGCAACGGAGAGTAGCCCCCGCTCACCGCAACGAGAGACAGCCCACATGCAGCAACGAAGATCCAACTCAGCCAAAAATAAATAAATAAATAAAATAAGTCTATTAAAATAAATAGTAATTTACATGGGAAGAGGATCTGTACATGTATAGATATATATGATGTTCAATTGAACCTGATTGTGCCCACCTAGGACAAACACTATTCTAATCATTACCCCACTTTAAAATATTAAACCCAGGAACAACAATCAATGAGACATAAACTTACTGGGGTTTTCCCTGGCACATTCCATTCTAATTTACAACCTAGCAACACGACTTTCAGGAAGGCTCTGCTGCCCTACTAACCAGATTTGGAATGGAGAAATGCTGTCACCATGTGGCCGTTTCCCACAACAGCAGCTTTAATCACAGGGCTAACGGTCCCTTAAGATTCACAGTAATTGTAGGGCTGTAAATGACACGTGTCCTCAAAAAATGTCCTGGGGTAGGTAATGGTCAAAAAAGTTCAAAACACGGAAAAGTTTTCAAGAAAACAATTTGAAGAGGTAAGTTGTACTCACTCTTTTGTTTACAAAAATAGAAGAACATGGATAAAACCTCAATATCAGGAATTATTGGTTGGATGCAAATCTAAACTACAAAAGGAGTCCGCCACCCAATATTCAAAATGACATCAGTAAAAAGTATACAAACAATGAATGGTGACGGGTTTGTCGAGAAATCCATACCCACTATGCTGTTGGTTGGATGTAAACTGGTAACAGCGAATCATGAGAACAGAACGGATCTGCGTTTAAAAGCTGAAAACTGAGCTACCATACGATGAGGCCGATCCCCTTAAGGGCCTATAACCTAAGAAGACCAGAATCGGAAAGACACAGACAGGAAAACATGCACTACAGCAATATTTACAATAGCCAAGACATGCAAGCAAAGAAAATGTCCATCAACAGAGAAATGGACAAAGAAGAAGTGGTATAAGTACCGAATGGAACGTTGGCCTCAGAAAAATATGATCAATGCCGCTTTCAGGATTACAGATGAGCCTAGAAATAATCATACTACGTTAAGTAAGTCAAAAGGGAATGACAAATATCCTATGACATCATTTATAGATGTTATCCTAAGATTGCTACCAATGAACATATTTCCACAGAAAAGGACGCTCACAGATTTAGAAAACAAACGAATGGTTAACCAAAATGAAAGGTGGGAAGACGGATAAATTGGGATTATGGGGGTAACATACATATACTAAGGTATGTTAAATGTATATAAACATATAAACTATATGAATTATCTAATCACCAATACATATAAAATATATAATGACCAAACACCTACCAAATATCAAGGGAGGTCTACTCAACACTCTGTAATAACATACATGGTAACAGGATCCGAAGATGAACAGATATATGTACGTATAATTGACCCGATTCTGTACAGCCAGACAATCACAGCACTCTAATCAAATTTGCTCCGATAGGGGCTTCCCTGGTGTGGCAGTGGTTGAGAATCTGCCTGCCAATGCAGGGGACACGGTTTCGAGCCCTGGTATGGGAAGATTCCACGTGCCGCGGAGCAACTAGGCCCGTGAGCCAAAACTACTGAGCCTGCGCGTCTGGAGCCTGTGCTCCGCAACAAGAGAGGCCGCGATAGTGAGAGGCCCGCGCACCACGATGAAGAGTGGGCCCCGCTTGCCACAGCTATAGAAAGCCCTCGCACAGAAACGCAGACCTAACACGGGCAAAAATAAATAAATTAATTATTTAATAAAATAAAAAAATTTTACTCCGATAAGAGATATAAACTGAATTTAAAAAACAAACATAAGTAAGGAGATATAAACTTCTGGGCGTTTGTCTGAGCACATTCCACTCTAATTTACAACCGAGGAACACGACGTCCAGGAAGACTCTGTTGCTCTAGTAACAAGAGTTGAGGACATAATAATGCTGCCGCCTTGTGGCTCTTTCCCACAACAGCAGCTTTAAACACAGTGCTTATGGTCACTTAATATTCACAGGAATGCAGGGCTGTAAATGACACGTGCCCACAGAATATGCCCTGGGGTAGGGAATAGCCAAGAGAATTCAACACATGACAAAATTTTCAAGAAGTCAATATGAAGAGGGAAGTTGTACTCACTCTTTAAGAAAAAGAAAAAGAAAAAAAGGACATACCCAAAGCTCAGTATAAGGAATTATTAGATGCATGAAAATCCAACCTCCAAAAAGGTTTCACCTCACACCTATCACGTGACAATCACAAAAAGTCTACAAAGCATAAATGCTGAAGGGGTTTTAGAGAAATGTATACCTTCTAGCTGCTGGTGGGATGTAAAGCGGTAACAGCACTAATGAAAACAGAATGCAGGTGCTTGAAAAGGTAAAAATTGAGCTACCATATGATCCGGCAGGGCACCTTCTGGGTCTATAACCTACGACCACCAGAATCGGAAAGACAGAGGCAGGCAAATGTGCACTGGAGCAATATTTAAATAGCCAAGACACGGAAGCAAAAAAAAAGGTCCAAAAACAGATGAATGGACAAAGAAGAAGTGGTATATGTACAGAATGGAATATTAGCCATGAAAAAAATCAAACAATGCCATTTGCAGCACCACAGATGAGCCTAGAGATAACCACAAAACGTGAAGTAAGTCAGAATGAAAAGAAAAATGTCCTATGAGATCACTTATGTTATCTGAAAATTCATATAAATAAACATAATGCCAGAGAGAAAGAGAATCTCAGATTGAGAAAACAAACTTACGGTTAAGCCTACGAAAAGGTGTGAGGAATGGAGAAATTAGGATATTGGGATTAACACACATAGACTAACACATATAAAATATAGAATCACCAAAGACCTATGGAATACCAAGAGTGGTCTACTCATCACTCTGTAATAACCTACATGGAAAAGGACACGAAGATCAACAGATATATGTATATGTGTAAATGAACAAGATTCTGTACCCCTAGAACAAACGACAGTTTGAAGTCAAATTGGCTCTGATAAACACTATAAATTAAAGACACAAACAAGAATTAAGGAGGCTAAAAGTTATGGGGGTTTGTCCTGCCACATTCCACTCTAATGTGCAACCTAAAAGCACAACATGCAGGAAGGTTCTGTTTCCCTAGCAAGCAGAGTTGGTAACGTAGAAATGCCGCCACCCTAAGGCCGTTTCCTCAAACAGCAGCTTTAAATCCACTGCTAATGGTCACTAACATTCAGAAGGACTGCAGGGGTGTAAATGACTCACGCCCTCCAAAAATGTCCTGGGGTAGGCAATGGCCAAAAGAATTCAAACGCGGCAAACTTTTCAAGAAGGCAATTTGAAGTTGTAAGTTTAACTCACTCTTAAAAAAAATAAAAAGGATATTGATAAAAGCTGAACATCAGGAATTACTAGACGCATGCAAATCCAATCTACCCAAAGGTATCACCTCTCACCAGTGAGAATGACCACCAGCAAAAAGTCTACAAACAACAGATGTTGAAGAAGTTGTGGAGGATAGCGTAACCTCTAGGTCTAAGTGGGATGTAAACTGGTAACAGCCAATAATCGGAATAGAACGGCAGTGCATTTCAAGGTAAGCATTGAGTTACCATATGATCCGGAAGGCCCACTATTGGGCCTGTCACCTGTGAAGGCCAGAATCAAAAAGACACAGGATGGAAAATCGTGTATTGCAGCAGTAGTTACAATAGCCAAGACATGGAAGCAACAAAAATGTCCATCATCAGATGAATGGACGAAAAAGAGGTCAATGTACACAATGGAATATTAGACACAGAAAGGAAAGAAACAACGCCGTTTGCCGCACCATAGATGAGGCTAGAGATAATCACACAACTTGAAGTAAGTCAGAAAGCGAGAGACACATATCCTATGATATCACGTATAGGTGTTATCTAAAAATTGATATTAATCAACTTATGTCCACAGAGAAGGACACTCACGTATTCAGGAAACAAACTTGTGATGAACCAGATGGAAAGGTGTGAGGAATGTATAACGGAGGATATTGTGTTTAACAGACATATGCTAATACTTTTAAAAGAGAGAATCACCAAACACATACCGAACACCAAGAGACGTCTACACAACATTCTGTAATAACCTATATGGAACAGGATCCAAAAATGAAAAGATAAATGTATCAATGAAACAGATCCTGTACACCTGGAACAAGCAAAACATTGCAATCAAATTTGCCCTGATAAAAATGAAAATTAAGCTACGAATACCAACAACAAGTTAGTGGACATAACTTCTGGGGGGTTTGCCCTGGCACATTCCACTCTAATTTACAACCTACAACCAGGACGTCCAGGAAGGCCCTGTTGCCCTAGTAACCAGAGTTGGGAATATAGAAATGCTGCCGCCTTCTGGTCGTTTCCTGCAAAGGCAGCTTTAAACCCAGCGCTAATGGTCACTTAATATTCACAATTACTACAGGTCTGTAAATGACACCTGCCCTCAAAAAATGTCCTGGTGTAGGTAATGGCCACAGGAATTCAGAACACGGCAAATTTTTCAAGGAAACGGTTTGAAGAGGTAAGGTTTTCTGTTTTACTTAAAAAAAAAAAGAAAATGGACATGGGTGAAAGCTCAATATAGGGAAGTATTAGATGCATGCAAATCCAAACTACAAAAGGTATCACCACCCAACACTCAAAATGCTATCAGTAAAATATCTACAAACAATAAATGCTGAAGGGGTTTTAGAGAACTGTGTACCCTCTAGTTGCTGGTGGGATGTCAACTGGTAACAGCCAGTAGTGAGAACAGAATGGAGGTGCGTTGAAAGGTAAAAATTGAGCTACCATATGATCTAGTAGGCCCACTGCTGGGCCTATCCCTTGAGAAGACCAGAATCAAAAAGACACAGGCTGGCAATCCTGCACTGCATCAATACTTAGCATAGCCAAGAGTTGGAAGCAACCAAAACGTCCATCAACAGATGAATGCACAAAGAAGAAGTGGACCATGTACACAATGGAATATTCGGCATAGAAAAGAATGAAACACTGCTCTTTGCAGCAACATAGATGAGCCTAGAGATAATCAGAGAACATGAGGTAAGTCGGAAAGCAGATGACAAATATCCTGTGATATCACTTCTAGGTGTTACCTAACAACTGACAGAAATGAACATATTTCCACAGAGAAAGACACCCACAGACTTAGAAAACAAACTATGTTTATCTACAAGGAAAGGTGGGAGGCATGGATACATTAAGATTAGGGTTACCATACGTGTACAAATACATATTAAATACATATATCAAAAAGACCGACCATATACCAAGGGAGGTCTACTGAACGCTCTGCAATAATTTACACGGGGGCTTCCCGGGTGGCACCGTGGTTAAGAATCCCCCTGGCAATGCAGGGGACACGGCGTCGATCCCTGGTCCGGGAAGATCCCACATGCCGCAGAGCAACTAAGCCCGTGCACCACAACTACTGAGCCTGCGCTCTAGAGCCCACGAGCCACGACAACTGAGCCCACACACCAAAACTACTAAAGCCCGCACGCCTAGAGTACGTGCTCCACAACAAGAGAAGCCACTGCAGTTAGATGCCCGTGCAGCGCAACGGAGAGTAGCCCCCGCTCACCACAACGAGAGACAGCCCACATGCAGCAACGAAGATCCAACTCAGCCAAAAATAAATAAATAAATAAAATAAGTCTATTAAAATAAATAGTAATTTACATGGGAAGAGGATCTGTACATGTATAGATATATATGATGTTCAATTGAACCTGATGGTGCCCACCTAGGACAAACACTATTCTAATCATTACCCCACTTTAAAAAATTAAACCCAGGAACAACAATCAATGAGATATAAACTTACTGGGGTTTTCCCTGGCACATTCCATTCTAATTTACAACCTAGCAACACGACTTTCAGGAAGGCTCTGCTGCCCTACTAACCAGATTTGGAATGGAGAAATGCTGTCACCATGTGGCCGTTTCCCACAACAGCAGCTTTAATCACAGGGCTAACGGTCCCTTAAGATTCACAGTAATTGTAGGGCTGTAAATGACACGTGTCCTCAAAAAATGTCCTGGGGTAGGTAATGGTCAAAAAAGTTCACAACACGGAAAAGTTTTCAAGAAAACAATTTGAAGAGGTAAGTTGTACTCACTCTTTTGTTTACAAAAATAGAAGAACATGGATAAAACCTCAATATCAGGAATTATTGGTTGGATGCAAATCCAAACTACAAAAGGAGTCCGCCACCCAATATTCAAAATGACATCAGTAAAAAGTATACAAACAATGAATGGTGACGGGTTTGTCGAGAAATCCATACCCACTATGCTGTTGGTTGGATGTAAACTGGTAACAGCGAATCATGAGAACAGAACGGATCTGCGTTTAAAAGCTGAAAACTGAGCTACCATACGATGAGGCCGATCCCCTTAAGGGCCTATAACCTAAGAAGACCAGAATCGGAAAGACACAGACAGGAAAACATGCACTACAGCAATATTTACAATAGCCAAGACATGCAAGCAAAGAAAATGTCCATCAACAGAGAAATGGACAAAGAAGAAGTGGTATAAGTACCGAATGGAACGTTAGCCTCAGAAAAATATGATCAATGCCGCTTTCAGGATTACAGATGAGCCTAGAAATAATCATACTACGTTAAGTAAGTCAAAAGGGAATGACAAATATCCTATGACATCATTTATAGATGTTATCCTAAGATTGCTACCAATGAACATATTTCCACAGAAAAGGACGCTCACAGATTTAGAAAACAAACGAATGGTTAACCAAAATGAAAGGTGGGAAGACGGATAAATTGGGATTATGGGGGTAACATACATATACTAAGGTATGTTAAATGTATATAAACATATAAACTATATGAATTATCTAATCACCAATACATATAAAATATATAATGACCAAACACCTACCAAATATCAAGGGAGGTCTACTCAACACTCTGTAATAACATACATGGTAACAGGATCCGAAGATGAACAGATATATGTACGTATAATTGACCCGATTCTGTACAGCCAGACAATCACAACACTCTAATCAAATTTGCTCCGATAGGGGCTTCCCTGGTGTGGCAGTGGTTGAGAATCTGCCTGCCAATGCAGGGGACACGGGTTCGAGCCCTGGTATGGGAAGATTCCACGTGCCGCGGAGCAACTAGGCCCGTGAGCCAAAACTACTGAGCCTGCGCGTCTGGAGCCTGTGCTCCGCAACAAGAGAGGCCGCGATAGTGAGAGGCCCGCGCACCACGATGAAGAGTGGGCCCCGCTTGCCACAGCTATAGAAAGCCCTCGCACAGAAACGCAGACCTAACACGGGCAAAAATAAATAAATTAATTATTTAATAAAATAAAAAAATTTTACTCCGATAAGAGATATAAACTGAATTTAAAAAACAAACATAAGTAAGGAGATATAAACTGCTGGGCGTTTGTCTGAGCACATTCCACTCTAATTTACAACCGAGGAACACGACGTCCAGGAAGACTCTGTTGCTCTAGTAACAAGAGTTGAGGACATAATAATGCTGCCGCCTTGTGGCTCTTTCCCACAACAGCAGCTTTAAACACAGTGCTTATGGTCACTTAATATTCACAGGAATGCAGGGCTGTAAATGACACGTGCCCACAGAATATGCCCTGGGGTAGGGAATAGCCAAGAGAATTCAACACATGACAAAATTTTCAAGAAGTCAATATGAAGAGGGAAGTTGTACTCACTCTTTAAGAAAAAGAAAAAGAAAAAAAGGACATACCCAAAGCTCAGTATAAGGAATTATTAGATGCATGAAAATCCAACCTCCAAAAAGGTTTCACCTCACACCTATCACGTGACAATCACAAAAAGTCTACAAAGCATAAATGCTGAAGGGGTTTTAGAGAAATGTATACCTTCTAGCTGCTGGTGGGATGTAAAGCGGTAACAGCACTAATGAAAACAGAATGCAGGTGCTTTAAAAGGTAAAAATTGAGCTACCATATGATCTGGCAGGGCACCTTCTGGGTCTATAACCTACGACCACCAGAATCGGAAAGACAGAGGCAGGCAAATGTGCACTGGAGCAATATTTAAATAGCCAAGACACGGAAGCAAAAAAAAAGGTCCAAAAACAGATGAATGGACAAAGAAGAAGTGGTATATGTACAGAATGGAATATTAGCCATGAAAAAAATCAAACAATGCCATTTGCAGCACCACAGATGAGCCTAGAGATAACCACAAAACGTGAAGTAAGTCAGAATGAAAAGAAAAATGTCCTATGAGATCACTTATGTTATCTGAAAATTCATATAAATAAACATAATGCCAGAGAGAAAGAGAATCTCAGATTGAGAAAACAAACTTACGGTTAAGCCTACGAAAAGGTGTGAGGAATGGAGAAATTACGATATTGGGATTAACACACATAGACTAACACATATAAAATATAGAATCACCAAAGACCTATGGAATACCAAGAGTGGTCTACTCATCACTCTGTAATAACCTACATGGAAAAGGACACGAAGATCAACAGATATATGTATATGTGTAAATGAACAAGATTCTGTACCCCTAGAACAAACGACAGTTTGAAGTCAAATTGGCTCTGATAAACACTATAAATTAAAGACACAAACAAGAATTAAGGAGGCTAAAAGTTATGGGGGTTTGTCCTGCCACATTCCACTCTAATGTGCAACCTAAAAGCACAACATGCAGGAAGGTTCTGTTTCCCTAGCAAGCAGAGTTGGTAACGTAGAAATGCCGCCACCCTAAGGCCGTTTCCTCAAACAGCAGCTTTAAATCCACTGCTAATGGTCACTAACATTCAGAAGGACTGCAGGGGTGTAAATGACTCACGCCCTCCAAAAATGTCCTGGGGTAGGCAATGGCCAAAAGAATTCAAACGTGGCAAACTTTTCAAGAAGGCAATTTGAAGTTGTAAGTTTAACTCACTCTTAAAAAAAATAAAAAGGATATTGATAAAAGCTGAACATCAGGAATTACTAGACGCATGCAAATCCAATCTACCCAAAGGTATCACCTCTCACCAGTGAGAATGACCACCAGCAAAAAGTCTACAAACAACAGATGTTGAAGAAGTTGTGGAGGATAGCGTAACCTCTAGGTCTAAGTGGGATGTAAACTGGTAACAGCCAATAATCGGAATAGAACGGCAGTGCATTTCAAGGTAAGCATTGAGTTACCATAAGATCCGGAAGGCCCACTATTGGGCCTGTCACCTGTGAAGGCCAGAATCAAAAAGACACAGGATGGAAAATCGTGTATTGCAGCAGTAGTTACAATAGCCAAGACATGGAAGCAACAAAAATGTCCATCATCAGATGAATGGACGAAAAAGAGGTCAATGTACACAATGGAATATTAGACACAGAAAGGAAAGAAACAACGCCGTTTGCCGCACCATAGATGAGGCTAGAGATAATCACACAACTTGAAGTAAGTCAGAAAGCGAGAGACACATATCCTATGATATCACGTATAGGTGTTATCTAAAAATTGATATTAATCAACTTATGTCCACAGAGAAGGACACTCACGTATTCAGGAAACAAACTTGTGATGAACCAGATGGAAAGGTGTGAGGAATGTATAACGGAGGATATTGTGTTTAACAGACATATGCTAATACTTTTAAAAGAGAGAATCACCAAACACATACCGAACACCAAGAGACGTCTACACAACATTCTGTAATAACCTATATGGAACAGGATCCAAAAATGAAAAGATAAATGTATCAATGAAACAGATCCTGTACACCTGGAACAAGCAAAACATTGCAATCAAATTTGCCATGATAAAAATGAAAATTAAGCTACGAATACCAACAACAAGTTAGTGGACATAACTTCTGGGGGGTTTGCCCTGGCACATTCCACTCTAATTTACAACCTACAACCAGGACGTCCAGGAAGGCCCTGTTGCCCTAGTAACCAGAGTTGGGAATATAGAAATGCTGCCGCCTTCTGGTCGTTTCCTGCAAAGGCAGCTTTAAACCCAGCGCTAATGGTCACTTAATATTCACAATTACTACAGGTCTGTAAATGACACCTGCCCTCAAAAAATGTCCTGGTGTAGGTAATGGCCACAGGAATTCAGAACACGGCAAATTTTTCAAGGAAACGGTTTGAAGAGGTAAGGTTTTCTGTTTTACTTAAAAAAAAAAAAGAAAATGGACATGGGTGAAAGCTCAATATAGGGAAGTATTAGATGCATGCAAATCCAAACTACAAAAGGTATCACCACCCAACACTCAAAATGCTATCAGTAAAATATCTACAAACAATAAATGCTGAAGGGGTTTTAGAGAACTGTGTACCTTCTAGTTGCTGGTGGGATGTCAACTGGTAACAGCCAGTAGTGAGAACAGAATGGAGGTGCGTTGAAAGGTAAAAATTGAGCTACCATATGATCTAGTAGGCCCACTGCTGGGCCTATCCCTTGAGAAGACCAGAATCAAAAAGACACAGGCTGGCAATCCTGCACTGCATCAATACTTAGCATAGCCAAGAGTTGGAAGCAACCAAAACGTCCATCAACAGATGAATGCACAAAGAAGAAGTGGACCATGTACACAATGGAATATTCGGCATAGAAAAGAATGAAACACTGCTCTTTGCAGCAACATAGATGAGCCTAGAGATAATCAGAGAACATGAGGTAAGTCGGAAAGCAGATGACAAATATCCTGTGATATCACTTCTAGGTGTTACCTAACAACTGACACAAATGAACATATTTCCACAGAGAAAGACACTCACAGACTTAGAAAACAAACTATGTTTATCTACAAGGAAAGGTGGGAGGCATGGATACATTAAGATTAGGTTACCATACGTGTACAAATACATATTAAATACATATATCAAAAAGACCGACCATATACCAAGGGAGGTCTACTGAACGCTCTGCAATAATTTACACGGGGGCTTCCCGGGTGGCACCGTGGTTAAGAATCCCCCTGGCAATGCAGGGGACACGGCGTCGATCCCTGGTCCGGGAAGATCCCACATGCCGCAGAGCAACTAAGCCCGTGCACCACAACTACTGAGCCTGCGCTCTAGAGCCCACGAGCCACGACAACTGAGCCCACACACCAAAACTACTAAAGCCCGCACGCCTAGAGTACGTGCTCCACAACAAGAGAAGCCACTGCAGTTAGATGCCCGTGCAGCGCAACGGAGAGTAGCCCCCGCTCACCGCAACGAGAGACAGCCCACATGCAGCAACGAAGATCCAACTCAGCCAAAAATAAATAAATAAATAAAATAAGTCTATTAAAATAAATAGTAATTTACATGGGAAGAGGATCTGTACATGTATAGATATATATGATGTTCAATTGAACCTGATGGTGCCCACCTAGGACAAACACTATTCTAATCATTACCCCACTTTAAAAAATTAAACCCAGGAACAACAATCAATGAGATATAAACTTACTGGGGTTTTCCCTGGCACATTCCATTCTAATTTACAACCTAGCAACACGACTTTCAGGAAGGCTCTGCTGCCCTACTAACCAGATTTGGAATGGAGAAATGCTGTCACCATGTGGCCGTTTCCCACAACAGCAGCTTTAATCACAGGGCTAACGGTCCCTTAAGATTCACAGTAATTGTAGGGCTGTAAATGACACGTGTCCTCAAAAAATGTCCTGGGGTAGGTAATGGTCAAAAAAGTTCACAACACGGAAAAGTTTTCAAGAAAACAATTTGAAGAGGTAAGTTGTACTCACTCTTTTGTTTACAAAAATAGAAGAACATGGATAAAACCTCAATATCAGGAATTATTGGTTGGATGCAAATCCAAACTACAAAAGGAGTCCGCCACCCAATATTCAAAATGACATCAGTAAAAAGTATACAAACAATGAATGGTGACGGGTTTGTCGAGAAATCCATACCCACTATGCTGTTGGTTGGATGTAAACTGGTAACAGCGAATCATGAGAACAGAACGGATCTGCGTTTAAAAGCTGAAAACTGAGCTACCATACGATGAGGCCGATCCCCTTAAGGGCCTATAACCTAAGAAGACCAGAATCGGAAAGACACAGACAGGAAAACATGCACTACAGCAATATTTACAATAGCCAAGACATGCAAGCAAAGAAAATGTCCATCAACAGAGAAATGGACAAAGAAGAAGTGGTATAAGTACCGAATGGAACGTTAGCCTCAGAAAAATATGATCAATGCCGCTTTCAGGATTACAGATGAGCCTAGAAATAATCATACTACGTTAAGTAAGTCAAAAGGGAATGACAAATATCCTATGACATCATTTATAGATGTTATCCTAAGATTGCTACCAATGAACATATTTCCACAGAAAAGGACGCTCACAGATTTAGAAAACAAACGAATGGTTAACCAAAATGAAAGGTGGGAAGACGGATAAATTGGGATTATGGGGGTAACATACATATACTAAGGTATGTTAAATGTATATAAACATATAAACTATATGAATTATCTAATCACCAATACATATAAAATATATAATGACCAAACACCTACCAAATATCAAGGGAGGTCTACTCAACACTCTGTAATAACATACATGGTAACAGGATCCGAAGATGAACAGATATATGTACGTATAATTGACCCGACTCTGTACAGCCAGACAATCACAACACTCTAATCAAATTTGCTCCGATAGGGGCTTCCCTGGTGTGGCAGTGGTTGAGAATCTGCCTGCCAATGCAGGGGACACGGGTTCGAGCCCTGGTATGGGAAGATTCCACGTGCCGCGGAGCAACTAGGCCCGTGAGCCAAAACTACTGAGCCTGCGCGTCTGGAGCCTGTGCTCCGCAACAAGAGAGGCCGCGATAGTGAGAGGCCCGCGCACCACGATGAAGAGTGGGCCCCGCTTGCCACAGCTATAGAAAGCCCTCGCACAGAAACGCAGACCTAACACGGGCAAAAATAAATAAATTAATTATTTAATAAAATAAAAAAATTTTACTCCGATAAGAGATATAAACTGAATTTAAAAAACAAACATAAGTAAGGAGATATAAACTTCTGGGCGTTTGTCTGAGCACATTCCACTCTAATTTACAACCGAGGAACACGACGTCCAGGAAGACTCTGTTGCTCTAGTAACAAGAGTTGAGGACATAATAATGCTGCCGCCTTGTGGCTCTTTCCCACAACAGCAGCTTTAAACACAGTGCTTATGGTCACTTAATATTCACAGGAATGCAGGGCTGTAAATGACACGTGCCCACAGAATATGCCCTGGGGTAGGGAATAGCCAAGAGAATTCAACACATGACAAAATTTTCAAGAAGTCAATATGAAGAGGGATGTTGTACTCACTCTTTAAGAAAAAGAAAAAGAAAAAAAGGACATACCCAAAGCTCAGTATAAGGAATTATTAGATGCATGAAAATCCAACCTCCAAAAAGGTTTCACCTCACACCTATCACGTGACAATCACAAAAAGTCTACAAAGCATAAATGCTGAAGGGGTTTTAGAGAAATGTATACCTTCTAGCTGCTGGTGGGATGTAAAGCGGTAACAGCACTAATGAAAACAGAATGCAGGTGCTTGAAAAGGTAAAAATTGAGCTACCATATGATCCGGCAGGGCACCTTCTGGGTCTATAACCTACGACCACCAGAATCGGAAAGACAGAGGCAGGCAAATGTGCACTGGAGCAATATTTAAATAGCCAAGACACGGAAGCAAAAAAAAAGGTCCAAAAACAGATGAATGGACAAAGAAGAAGTGGTATATGTACAGAATGGAATATTAGCCATGAAAAAAATCAAACAATGCCATTTGCAGCACCACAGATGAGCCTAGAGATAACCACAAAACGTGAAGTAAGTCAGAATGAAAAGAAAAATGTCCTATGAGATCACTTATGTTATCTGAAAATTCATATAAATAAACATAATGCCAGAGAGAAAGAGAATCTCAGATTGAGAAAACAAACTTACGGTTAAGCCTACGAAAAGGTGTGAGGAATGGAGAAATTACGATATTGGGATTAACACACATAGACTAACACATATAAAATATAGAATCACCAAAGACCTATGGAATACCAAGAGTGGTCTACTCATCACTCTGTAATAACCTACATGGAAAAGGACACGAAGATCAACAGATATATGTATATGTGTAAATGAACAAGATTCTGTACCCCTAGAACAAACGACAGTTTGAAGTCAAATTGGCTCTGATAAACACTATAAATTAAAGACACAAACAAGAATTAAGGAGGCTAAAAGTTATGGGGGTTTGTCCTGCCACATTCCACTCTAATGTGCAACCTAAAAGCACAACATGCAGGAAGGTTCTGTTTCCCTAGCAAGCAGAGTTGGTAACGTAGAAATGCCGCCACCCTAAGGCCGTTTCCTCAAACAGCAGCTTTAAATCCACTGCTAATGGTCACTAACATTCAGAAGGACTGCAGGGGTGTAAATGACTCACGCCCTCCAAAAATGTCCTGGGGTAGGCAATGGCCAAAAGAATTCAAACGCGGCAAACTTTTCAAGAAGGCAATTTGAAGTTGTAAGTTTAACTCACTCTTAAAAAAAATAAAAAGGATATTGATAAAAGCTGAACATCAGGAATTACTAGACGCATGCAAATCCAATCTACCCAAAGGTATCACCTCTCACCAGTGAGAATGACCACCAGCAAAAAGTCTACAAACAACAGATGTTGAAGAAGTTGTGGAGGATAGCGTAACCTCTAGGTCTAAGTGGGATGTAAACTGGTAACAGCCAATAATCGGAATAGAACGGCAGTGCATTTCAAGGTAAGCATTGAGTTACCATATGATCCGGAAGGCCCACTATTGGGCCTGTCACCTGTGAAGGCCAGAATCAAAAAGACACAGGATGGAAAATCGTGTATTGCAGCAGTAGTTACAATAGCCAAGACATGGAAGCAACAAAAATGTCCATCATCAGATGAATGGACGAAAAAGAGGTCAATGTACACAATGGAATATTAGACACAGAAAGGAAAGAAACAACGCCGTTTGCCGCACCATAGATGAGGCTAGAGATAATCACACAACTTGAAGTAAGTCAGAAAGCGAGAGACACATATCCTATGATATCACGTATAGGTGTTATCTAAAAATTGATATTAATCAACTTATGTCCACAGAGAAGGACACTCACGTATTCAGGAAACAAACTTGTGATGAACCAGATGGAAAGGTGTGAGGAATGTATAACGGAGGATATTGTGTTTAACAGACATATGCTAATACTTTTAAAAGAGAGAATCACCAAACACATACCGAACACCAAGAGACGTCTACACAACATTCTGTAATAACCTATATGGAACAGGATCCAAAAATGAAAAGATAAATGTATCAATGAAACAGATCCTGTACACCTGGAACAAGCAAAACATTGCAATCAAATTTGCCCTGATAAAAATGAAAATTAAGCTACGAATACCAACAACAAGTTAGTGGACATAACTTCTGGGGGGTTTGCCCTGGCACATTCCACTCTAATTTACAACCTACAACCAGGACATCCAGGAAGGCCCTGTTGCCCTAGTAACCAGAGTTGGGAATATAGAAATGCTGCCGCCTTGTGGTCGTTTCCTGCAAAGGCAGCTTTAAACCCAGCGCTAATGGTCACTTAATATTCACAATTACTACAGGTCTGTAAATGACACCTGCCCTCAAAAAATGTCCTGGTGTAGGTAATGGCCACAGGAATTCAGAACACGGCAAATTTTTCAAGGAAACGGTTTGAAGAGGTAAGTTTTTCTGTTTTGCTTAAAAAAAAAAAGAAAATGGACATGGGTGAAAGCTCAATATAGGGAAGTATTAGATGCATGCAAATCCAAACTACAAAAGGTATCACCACCCAACACTCAAAATGCTATCAGTAAAATATCTACAAACAATAAATGCTGAAGGGGTTTTAGAGAACTGTGTACCCTCTAGTTGCTGGTGGGATGTCAACTGGTAACAGCCAGTAGTGAGAACAGAATGGAGGTGCGTTGAAAGGTAAAAATTGAGCTACCATATGATCTAGTAGGCCCACTGCTGGGCCTATCCCTTGAGAAGACCAGAATCAAAAAGACACAGGCTGGCAATCCTGCACTGCATCAATACTTAGCGTAGCCAAGAGTTGGAAGCAACCAAAACGTCCATCAACAGATGAATGCACAAAGAAGAAGTGGACCATGTACACAATGGAATATTCGGCATAGAAAAGAATGAAACACTGCTCTTTGCAGCAACATAGATGAGCCTAGAGATAATCAGAGAACATGAGGTAAGTCGGAAAGCAGATGACAAATATCCTGTGATATCACTTCTAGGTGTTACCTAACAACTGACAGAAATGAACATATTTCCACAGAGAAAGACACCCACAGACTTAGAAAACAAAATATGTTTATCTACAAGGAAAGGTGGGAGGCATGGATACATTAAGATTAGGGTTACCATACGTGTACAAATACATATTAAATACATATATCAAAAAGACCGACCATATACCAAGGGAGGTCTAGTGAACGCTCTGCAATAATTTACACGGGGGCTTCCCGGGTGGCGCCGTGGTTAAGAATCCCCCTGGCAATGCAGGGGACACGGCGTCGATCCCTGGTCCGGGAAGATCCCACATGCCGCAGAGCAACTAAGCCCGTGCACCACAACTACTGAGCCTGCGCTCTAGAGCCCACGAGCCACGACAACTGAGCCCACACACCAAAACTACTAAAGCCCGCACGCCTAGAGTACGTGCTCCACAACAAGAGAAGCCACTGCAGTTAGATGCCCGTGCAGCGCAACGGAGAGTAGCCCCCGCTCACCGCAACGAGAGACAGCCCACATGCAGCAACGAAGATCCAACTCAGCCAAAAATAAATAAATAAATAAAATAAGTCTATTAAAATAAATAGTAATTTACATGGGAAGAGGATCTGTACATGTATAGATATATATGATGTTCAATTGAACCTGATGGTGCCCACCTAGGACAAACACTATTCTAATCATTACCCCACTTTAAAAAATTAAACCCAGGAACAACAATCAATGAGATATAAACTTACTGGGGTTTTCCCTGGCACATTCCATTCTAATTTACAACCTAGCAACACGACTTTCAGGAAGGCTCTGCTGCCCTACTAACCAGATTTGGAATGGAGAAATGCTGTCACCATGTGGCCGTTTCCCACAACAGCAGCTTTAATCACAGGGCTAACGGTCCCTTAAGATTCACAGTAATTGTAGGGCTGTAAATGACACGTGTCCTCAAAAAATGTCCTGGGGTAGGTAATGGTCAAAAAAGTTCACAACACGGAAAAGTTTTCAAGAAAACAATTTGAAGAGGTAAGTTGTACTCACTCTTTTGTTTACAAAAATAGAAGAACATGGATAAAACCTCAATATCAGGAATTATTGGTTGGATGCAAATCCAAACTACAAAAGGAGTCCGCCACCCAATATTCAAAATGACATCAGTAAAAAGTATACAAACAATGAATGGTGACGGGTTTGTCGAGAAATCCATACCCACTATGCTGTTGGTTGGATGTAAACTGGTAACAGCGAATCATGAGAACAGAACGGATCTGCGTTTAAAAGCTGAAAACTGAGCTACCATACGATGAGGCCGATCCCCTTAAGGGCCTATAACCTAAGAAGACCAGAATCGGAAAGACACAGACAGGAAAACATGCACTACAGCAATATTTACAATAGCCAAGACATGCAAGCAAAGAAAATGTCCATCAACAGAGAAATGGACAAAGAAGAAGTGGTATAAGTACCGAATGGAACGTTAGCCTCAGAAAAATATGATCAATGCCGCTTTCAGGATTACAGATGAGCCTAGAAATAATCATACTACGTTAAGTAAGTCAAAAGGGAATGACAAATATCCTATGACATCATTTATAGATGTTATCCTAAGATTGCTACCAATGAACATATTTCCACAGAAAAGGACGCTCACAGATTTAGAAAACAAACGAATGGTTAACCAAAATGAAAGGTGGGAAGACGGATAAATTGGGATTATGGGGGTAACATACATATACTAAGGTATGTTAAATGTATATAAACATATAAACTATATGAATTATCTAATCACCAATACATATAAAATATATAATGACCAAACACCTACCAAATATCAAGGGAGGTCTACTCAACACTCTGTAATAACATACATGGTAACAGGATCCGAAGATGAACAGATATATGTACGTATAATTGACCCGACTCTGTACAGCCAGACAATCACAGCACTCTAATCAAATTTGCTCCGATAGGGGCTTCCCTGGTGTGGCAGTGGTTGAGAATCTGCCTGCCAATGCAGGGGACACGGGTTCGAGCCCTGGTATGGGAAGATTCCACGTGCCGCGGAGCAACTAGGCCCGTGAGCCAAAACTACTGAGCCTGCGCGTCTGGAGCCTGTGCTCCGCAACAAGAGAGGCCGCGATAGTGAGAGGCCCGCGCACCACGATGAAGAGTGGGCCCCGCTTGCCACAGCTATAGAAAGCCCTCGCACAGAAACGCAGACCTAACACGGGCAAAAATAAATAAATTAATTATTTAATAAAATAAAAAAATTTTACTCCGATAAGAGATATAAACTGAATTTAAAAAACAAACATAAGTAAGGAGATATAAACTTCTGGGCGTTTGTCTGAGCACATTCCACTCTAATTTACAACCGAGGAACACGACGTCCAGGAAGACTCTGTTGCTCTAGTAACAAGAGTTGAGGACATAATAATGCTGCCGCCTTGTGGCTCTTTCCCACAACAGCAGCTTTAAACACAGTGCTTATGGTCACTTAATATTCACAGGAATGCAGGGCTGTAAATGACACGTGCCCACAGAATATGCCCTGGGGTAGGGAATAGCCAAGAGAATTCAACACATGACAAAATTTTCAAGAAGTCAATATGAAGAGGGAAGTTGTACTCACTCTTTAAGAAAAAGAAAAAGAAAAAAAGGACATACCCAAAGCTCAGTATAAGGAATTATTAGATGCATGAAAATCCAACCTCCAAAAAGGTTTCACCTCACACCTATCACGTGACAATCACAAAAAGTCTACAAAGCATAAATGCTGAAGGGGTTTTAGAGAAATGTATACCTTCTAGCTGCTGGTGGGATGTAAAGCGGTAACAGCACTAATGAAAACAGAATGCAGGTGCTTTAAAAGGTAAAAATTGAGCTACCATATGATCCGGCAGGGCACCTTCTGGGTCTATAACCTACGACCACCAGAATCGGAAAGACAGAGGCAGGCAAATGTGCACTGGAGCAATATTTAAATAGCCAAGACACGGAAGCAAAAAAAAAGGTCCAAAAACAGATGAATGGACAAAGAAGAAGTGGTATATGTACAGAATGGAATATTAGCCATGAAAAAAATCAAACAATGCCATTTGCAGCACCACAGATGAGCCTAGAGATAACCACAAAACGTGAAGTAAGTCAGAATGAAAAGAAAAATGTCCTATGAGATCACTTATGTTATCTGAAAATTCATATAAATAAACATAATGCCAGAGAGAAAGAGAATCTCAGATTGAGAAAACAAACTTACGGTTAAGCCTACGAAAAGGTGTGAGGAATGGAGAAATTAGGATATTGGGATTAACACACATAGACTAACACATATAAAATATAGAATCACCAAAGACCTATGGAATACCAAGAGTGGTCTACTCATCACTCTGTAATAACCTACATGGAAAAGGACACGAAGATCAACAGATATATGTATATGTGTAAATGAACAAGATTCTGTACCCCTAGAACAAACGACAGTTTGAAGTCAAATTGGCTCTGATAAACACTATAAATTAAAGACACAAACAAGAATTAAGGAGGCTAAAAGTTATGGGGGTTTGTCCTGCCACATTCCACTCTAATGTGCAACCTAAAAGCACAACATGCAGGAAGGTTCTGTTTCCCTAGCAAGCAGAGTTGGTAACGTAGAAATGCCGCCACCCTAAGGCCGTTTCCTCAAACAGCAGCTTTAAATCCACTGCTAATGGTCACTAACATTCAGAAGGACTGCAGGGGTGTAAATGACTCACGCCCTCCAAAAATGTCCTGGGGTAGGCAATGGCCAAAAGAATTCAAACGTGGCAAACTTTTCAAGAAGGCAATTTGAAGTTGTAAGTTTAACTCACTCTTAAAAAAAATAAAAAGGATATTGATAAAAGCTGAACATCAGGAATTACTAGACGCATGCAAATCCAATCTACCCAAAGGTATCACCTCTCACCAGTGAGAATGACCACCAGCAAAAAGTCTACAAACAACAGATGTTGAAGAAGTTGTGGAGGATAGCGTAACCTCTAGGTCTAAGTGGGATGTAAACTGTTAACAGCCAATAATCGGAATAGAACGGCAGTGCATTTCAAGGTAAGCATTGAGTTACCATATGATCCGGAAGGCCCACTATTGGGCCTGTCACCTGTGAAGGCCAGAATCAAAAAGACACTGGATGGAAAATCGTGTATTGCAGCAGTAGTTACAATAGCCAAGACATGGAAGCAACAAAAATGTCCATCATCAGATGAATGGACGAAAAAGAGGTCAATGTACACAATGGAATATTAGACACAGAAAGGAAAGAAACAACGCCGTTTGCCGCACCATAGATGAGGCTAGAGATAATCACACAACTTGAAGTAAGTCAGAAAGCGAGAGACACATATCCTATGATATCACGTATAGGTGTTATCTAAAAATTGATATTAATCAACTTATGTCCACAGAGAAGGACACTCACGTATTCAGGAAACAAACTTGTGATGAACCAGATGGAAAGGTGTGAGGAATGTATAACGGAGGATATTGTGTTTAACAGACATATGCTAATACTTTTAAAAGAGAGAATCACCAAACACATACCGAACACCAAGAGACGTCTACACAACATTCTGTAATAACCTATATGGAACAGGATCCAAAAATGAAAAGATAAATGTATCAATGAAACAGATCCTGTACACCTGGAACAAGCAAAACATTGCAATCAAATTTGCCCTGATAAAAATGAAAATTAAGCTACGAATACCAACAACAAGTTAGTGGACATAACTTCTGGGGGGTTTGCCCTGGCACATTCCACTCTAATTTACAACCTACAACCAGGACATACAGGAAGGCCCTGTTGCCCTAGTAACCAGAGTTGGGAATATAGAAATGCTGCCGCCTTGTGGTCGTTTCCTGTAAAGGCAGCTTTAAACCCACAGCTAATGGTCACTTAATATTCACAATTACTACAGGTCTGTAAATGACACCTGCCCTCAAAAAATGTCCTGGTGTAGGTAATGGCCACAGGAATTCAGAACACGGCAAATTTTTCAAGGAAACGGTTTGAAGAGGTAAGTTTTTCTGTTTTGCTTAAAAAAAAAAAGAAAATGGACATGGGTGAAAGCTCAATATAGGGAAGTATTAGATGCATGCAAATCCAAACTACAAAAGGTATCACCACCCAACACTCAAAATGCTATCAGTAAAATATCTACAAACAATAAATGCTGAAGGGGTTTTAGAGAACTGTGTACCCTCTAGTTGCTGGTGGGATGTCAACTGGTAACAGCCAGTAGTGAGAACAGAATGGAGGTGCGTTGAAAGGTAAAAATTGAGCTACCATATGATCTAGTAGGCCCACTGCTGGGCCTATCCCTTGAGAAGACCAGAATCAAAAAGACACAGGCTGGCAATCCTGCACTGCATCAATACTTAGCATAGCCAAGAGTTGGAAGCAACCAAAACGTCCATCAACAGATGAATGCACAAAGAAGAAGTGGACCATGTACACAATGGAATATTCGGCATAGAAAAGAATGAAACACTGCTCTTTGCAGCAACATAGATGAGCCTAGAGATAATCAGAGAACATGAGGTAAGTCGGAAAGCAGATGACAAATATCCTGTGATATCACTTCTAGGTGTTACCTAACAACTGACACAAATGAACATATTTCCACAGAGAAAGACACTCACAGACTTAGAAAACAAACTATGTTTATCTACAAGGAAAGGTGGGAGGCATGGATACATTAAGATTAGGGTTACCATACGTGTACAAATACATATTAAATACATATATCAAAAAGACCGACCATATACCAAGGGAGGTCTACTGAACGCTCTGTAATAATTTACACGGGGGCTTCCCGGGTGGCGCCGTGGTTAAGAATCCCCCTGGCAATGCAGGGGACACGGCGTCGATCCCTGGTCCGGGAAGATCCCACATGCCGCAGAGCAACTAAGCCCGTGCACCACAACTACTGAGCCTGCGCTCTAGAGCCCACGAGCCACGACTACTGAGCCCACACACCAAAACTACTAAAGCCCGCACGCCTAGAGTACGTGCTCCACAACAAGAGAAGCCACTGCAGTTAGATGCCCGTGCAGCGCAACGGAGAGTAGCCCCCGCTCACCGCAACGAGAGACAGCCCACATGCAGCAACGAAGATCCAACTCAGCCAAAAATAAATAAATAAATAAAATAAGTCTATTAAAATAAATAGTAATTTACATGGGAAGAGGATCTGTACATGTATAGATATATATATGATGTTCAATTGAACCTGATTGTGCCCACCTAGGACAAACACTATTCTAATCATTACCCCACTTTAAAATATTAAACCCAGGAACAACAATCAATGAGACATAAACTTACTGGGGTTTTCCCTGGCACATTCCATTCTAATTTACAACCTAGCAACACGACTTTCAGGAAGGCTCTGCTGCCCTACCAACCAGATTTGGAATGGAGAAATGCTGTCACCATGTGGCCGTTTCCCACAACAGCAGCTTTAATCACAGGGCTAACGGTCCCTTAAGATTCACAGTAATTGTAGGGCTGTAAATGACACGTGTCCTCAAAAAATGTCCTGGGGTAGGTAATGGTCAAAAAAGTTCACAACACGGAAAAGTTTTCAAGAAAACAATTTGAAGAGGTAAGTTGTACTCACTCTTTTGTTTACAAAAATAGAAGAACATGGATAAAACCTCAATATCAGGAATTATTGGTTGGATGCAAATCCAAACTACAAAAGGAGTCCGCCACCCAATATTCAAAATGACATCAGTAAAAAGTATACAAACAATGAATGGTGACGGGTTTCTCGAGAAATCCATACCCACTATGCTGTTGGTTGGATGTAAACTGGTAACAGCGAATCATGAGAACAGAACGGATCTGCGTTTAAAAGCTGAAAACTGAGCTACCATACGATGAGGCCGATCCCCTTAAGGGCCTATAACCTAAGAAGACCAGAATCGGAAAGACACAGACAGGAAAACATGCACTACAGCAATATTTACAATAGCCAAGACATGCAAGCAAAGAAAATGTCCATCAACAGAGAAATGGACAAAGAAGAAGTGGTATAAGTACCGAATGGAACGTTAGCCTCAGAAAAATATGATCAATGCCGCTTTCAGGATTACAGATGAGCCTAGAAATAATCATACTACGTTAAGTAAGTCAAAAGGGAATGACAAATATCCTATGACATCATTTATAGATGTTATCCTAAGATTGCTACCAATGAACATATTTCCACAGAAAAGGACGCTCACAGATTTAGAAAACAAACGAATGGTTAACCAAAATGAAAGGTGGGAAGACGGATAAATTGGGATTATGGGGGTAACATACATATACTAAGGTATGTTAAATGTATATAAACATATAAACTATATGAATTATCTAATCACCAATACATATAAAATATATAATGACCAAACACCTACCAAATATCAAGGGAGGTCTACTCAACACTCTGTAATAACATACATGGTAACAGGATCCGAAGATGAACAGATATATGTACGTATAATTGACCCGATTCTGTACAGCCAGACAATCACAGCACTCTAATCAAATTTGCTCCGATAGGGGCTTCCCTGGTGTGGCAGTGGTTGAGAATCTGCCTGCCAATGCAGGGGACACGGGTTCGAGCCCTGGTATGGGAAGATTCCACGTGCCGCGGAGCAACTAGGCCCGTGAGCCAAAACTACTGAGCCTGCGCGTCTGGAGCCTGTGCTCCGCAACAAGAGAGGCCGCGATAGTGAGAGGCCCGCGCACCACGATGAAGAGTGGGCCCCGCTTGCCACAGCTATAGAAAGCCCTCGCACAGAAACGCAGACCTAACACGGGCAAAAATAAATAAATTAATTATTTAATAAAATAAAAAAATTTTACTCCGATAAGAGATATAAACTGAATTTAAAAAACAAACATAAGTAAGGAGATATAAACTTCTGGGCGTTTGTCTGAGCACATTCCACTCTAATTTACAACCGAGGAACACGACGTCCAGGAAGACTCTGTTGCTCTAGTAACAAGAGTTGAGGACATAATAATGCTGCCGCCTTGTGGCTCTTTCCCACAACAGCAGCTTTAAACACAGTGCTTATGGTCACTTAATATTCACAGGAATGCAGGGCTGTAAATGACACGTGCCCACAGAATATGCCCTGGGGTAGGGAATAGCCAAGAGAATTCAACACATGACAAAATTTTCAAGAAGTCAATATGAAGAGGGAAGTTGTACTCACTCTTTAAGAAAAAGAAAAAGAAAAAAAGGACATACCCAAAGCTCAGTATAAGGAATTATTAGATGCATGAAAATCCAACCTCCAAAAAGGTTTCACCTCACACCTATCACGTGACAATCACAAAAAGTCTACAAAGCATAAATGCTGAAGGGGTTTTAGAGAAATGTATACCTTCTAGCTGCTGGTGGGATGTAAAGCGGTAACAGCACTAATGAAAACAGAATGCAGGTGCTTGAAAAGGTAAAAATTGAGCTACCATATGATCCGGCAGGGCACCTTCTGGGTCTATAACCTACGACCACCAGAATCGGAAAGACAGAGGCAGGCAAATGTGCACTGGAGCAATATTTAAATAGCCAAGACACGGAAGCAAAAAAAAAGGTCCAAAAACAGATGAATGGACAAAGAAGAAGTGGTATATGTACAGAATGGAATATTAGCCATGAAAAAAATAAAACAATGCCATTTGCAGCACCACAGATGAGCCTAGAGATAACCACAAAACGTGAAGTAAGTCAGAATGAAAAGAAAAATGTCCTATGAGATCACTTATGTTATCTGAAAATTCATATAAATAAACATAATGCCAGAGAGAAAGAGAATCTCAGATTGAGAAAACAAACTTACGGTTAAGCCTACGAAAAGGTGTGAGGAATGGAGAAATTAGGATATTGGGATTAACACACATAGACTAACACATATAAAATATAGAATCACCAAAGACCTATGGAATACCAAGAGTGGTCTACTCATCACTCTGTAATAACCTACATGGAAAAGGACACGAAGATCAACAGATATATGTATATGTGTAAATGAACAAGATTCTGTACCCCTAGAACAAACGACAGTTTGAAGTCAAATTGGCTCTGATAAACACTATAAATTAAAGACACAAACAAGAATTAAGGAGGCTAAAAGTTATGGGGGTTTGTCCTGCCACATTCCACTCTAATGTGCAACCTAAAAGCACAACTTGCAGGAAGGTTCTGTTTCCCTAGCAAGCAGAGTTGGTAACGTAGAAATGCCGCCACCCTAAGGCCGTTTCCTCAAACAGCAGCTTTAAATCCACTGCTAATGGTCACTAACATTCAGAAGGACTGCAGGGGTGTAAATGACTCACGCCCTCCAAAAATGTCCTGGGGTAGGCAATGGCCAAAAGAATTCAAACGCGGCAAACTTTTCAAGAAGACAATTTGAAGTTGTAAGTTTAACTCACTCTTAAAAAAAATAAAAAGGATATTGATAAAAGCTGAACATCAGGAATTACTAGACGCATGCAAATCCAATCTACCCAAAGGTATCACCTCTCACCAGTGAGAATGACCACCAGCAAAAAGTCTACAAACAACAGATGTTGAAGAAGTTGTGGAGGATAGCGTAACCTCTAGGTCTAAGTGGGATGTAAACTGGTAACAGCCAATAATCGGAATAGAACGGCAGTGCATTTCAAGGTAAGCATTGAGTTACCATATGATCCGGAAGGCCCACTATTGGGCCTGTCACCTGTGAAGGCCAGAATCAAAAAGACACAGGATGGAAAATCGTGTATTGCAGCAGTAGTTACAATAGCCAAGACATGGAAGCAACAAAAATGTCCATCATCAGATGAATGGACGAAAAAGAGGTCAATGTACACAATGGAATATTAGACACAGAAAGGAAAGAAACAACGCCGTTTGCCGCACCATAGATGAGGCTAGAGATAATCACACAACTTGAAGTAAGTCAGAAAGCGAGAGACACATATCCTATGATATCACGTATAGGTGTTATCTAAAAATTGATATTAATCAACTTATGTCCACAGAGAAGGACACTCACGTATTCAGGAAACAAACTTGTGATGAACCAGATGGAAAGGTGTGAGGAATGTATAACGGAGGATATTGTGTTTAACAGACATATGCTAATACTTTTAAAAGAGAGAATCACCAAACACATACCGAACACCAAGAGACGTCTACACAACATTCTGTAATAACCTATATGGAACAGGATCCAAAAATGAAAAGATAAATGTATCAATGAAACAGATCCTGTACACCTGGAACAAGCAAAACATTGCAATCAAATTTGCCCTGATAAAAATGAAAATTAAGCTACGAATACCAACAACAAGTTAGTGGACATAACTTCTGGGGGGTTTGCCCTGGCACATTCCACTCTAATTTACAACCTACAACCAGGACGTCCAGGAAGGCCCTGTTGCCCTAGTAACCAGAGTTGGGAATATAGAAATGCTGCCGCCTTGTGGTCGTTTCCTGCAAAGGCAGCTTTAAACCCAGCGCTAATGGTCACTTAATATTCACAATTACTACAGGTCTGTAAATGACACCTGCCCTCAAAAAATGTCCTGGTGTAGGTAATGGCCACAGGAATTCAGAACACGGCAAATTTTTCAAGGAAACGGTTTGAAGAGGTAAGGTTTTCTGTTTTACTTAAAAAAAAAAAAGAAAATGGACATGGGTGAAAGCTCAATATAGGGAAGTATTAGATGCATGCAAATCCAAACTACAAAAGGTATCACCACCCAACACTCAAAATGCTATCAGTAAAATATCTACAAACAATAAATGCTGAAGGGGTTTTAGAGAACTGTGTACCCTCTAGTTGCTGGTGGGATGTCAACTGGTAACAGCCAGTAGTGAGAACAGAATGGAGGTGCGTTGAAAGGTAAAAATTGAGCTACCATATGATCTAGTAGGCCCACTGCTGGGCCTATCCCTTGAGAAGACCAGAATCAAAAAGACACAGGCTGGCAATCCTGCACTGCATCAATACTTAGCATAGCCAAGAGTTGGAAGCAACCAAAACGTCCATCAACAGATGAATGCACAAAGAAGAAGTGGACCATGTACACAATGGAATATTCGGCATAGAAAAGAATGAAACACTGCTCTTTGCAGCAACATAGATGAGCCTAGAGATAATCAGAGAACATGAGGTAAGTCGGAAAGCAGATGACAAATATCCTGTGATATCACTTCTAGGTGTTACCTAACAACTGACACAAATGAACATATTTCCACAGAGAAAGACACTCACAGACTTAGAAAACAAACTATGTTTATCTACAAGGAAAGGTGGGAGGCATGGATACATTAAGATTAGGGTTACCATACGTGTACAAATACATATTAAATACATATATCAAAAAGACCGACCATATACCAAGGGAGGTCTACTGAACGCTCTGCAATAATTTACACGGGGGTTTCCCGGGTGGCACCGTGGTTAAGAATCCCCCTGGCAATGCAGGGGACACGGCGTCGATCCCTGGTCCGGGAAGATCCCACATGCCGCAGAGCAACTAAGCCCGTGCACCACAACTACTGAGCCTGCGCTCTAGAGCCCACGAGCCACGACAACTGAGCCCACACACCAAAACTACTAAAGCCCGCACGCCTAGAGTACGTGCTCCACAACAAGAGAAGCCACTGCAGTTAGATGCCCGTGCAGCGCAACGGAGAGTAGCCCCCGCTCACCGCAACGAGAGACAGCCCACATGCAGCAACGAAGATCCAACTCAGCCAAAAATAAATAAATAAATAAAATAAGTCTATTAAAATAAATAGTAATTTACATGGGAAGAGGATCTGTACATGTATAGATATATATGATGTTCAATTGAACCTGATGGTGCCCACCTAGGACAAACACTATTCTAATCATTACCCCACTTTAAAAAATTAAACCCAGGAACAACAATCAATGAGATATAAACTTACTGGGGTTTTCCCTGGCACATTCCATTCTAATTTACAACCTAGCAACACGACTTTCAGGAAGGCTCTGCTGCCCTACTAACCAGATTTGGAATGGAGAAATGCTGTCACCATGTGGCCGTTTCCCACAACAGCAGCTTTAATCACAGGGCTAACGGTCCCTTAAGATTCACAGTAATTGTAGGGCTGTAAATGACACGTGTCCTCAAAAAATGTTCTGGGGTAGGTAATGGTCAAAAAAGTTCACAACACGGAAAAGTTTTCAAGAAAACAATTTGAAGAGGTAAGTTGTACTCACTCTTTTGTTTACAAAAATAGAAGAACATGGATAAAACCTCAATATCAGGAATTATTGGTTGGATGCAAATCCAAACTACAAAAGGAGTCCGCCACCCAATATTCAAAATGACATCAGTAAAAAGTATACAAACAATGAATGGTGACGGGTTTGTCGAGAAATCCATACCCACTATGCTGTTGGTTGGATGTAAACTGGTAACAGCGAATCATGAGAACAGAACGGATCTGCGTTTAAAAGCTGAAAACTGAGCTACCATACGATGAGGCCGATCCCCTTAAGGGCCTATAACCTAAGAAGACCAGAATCGGAAAGACACAGACAGGAAAACATGCACTACAGCAATATTTACAATAGCCAAGACATGCAAGCAAAGAAAATGTCCATCAACAGAGAAATGGACAAAGAAGAAGTGGTATAAGTACCGAATGGAACGTTAGCCTCAGAAAAATATGATCAATGCCGCTTTCAGGATTACAGATGAGCCTAGAAATAATCATACTACGTTAAGTAAGTCAAAAGGGAATGACAAATATCCTATGACATCATTTATAGATGTTATCCTAAGATTGCTACCAATGAACATATTTCCACAGAAAAGGACGCTCACAGATTTAGAAAACAAACGAATGGTTAACCAAAATGAAAGGTGGGAAGACGGATAAATTGGGATTATGGGGGTAACATACATATACTAAGGTATGTTAAATGTATATAAACATATAAACTATATGAATTATCTAATCACCAATACATATAAAATATATAATGACCAAACACCTACCAAATATCAAGGGAGGTCTACTCAACACTCTGTAATAACATACATGGTAACAGGATCCGAAGATGAACAGATATATGTACGTATAATTGACCCGATTCTGTACAGCCAGACAATCACAACACTCTAATCAAATTTGCTCCGATAGGGGCTTCCCTGGTGTGGCAGTGGTTGAGAATCTGCCTGCCAATGCAGGGGACACGGGTTCGAGCCCTGGTATGGGAAGATTCCACGTGCCGCGGAGCAACTAGGCCCGTGAGCCAAAACTACTGAGCCTGCGCGTCTGGAGCCTGTGCTCCGCAACAAGAGAGGCCGCGATAGTGAGAGGCCCGCGCACCACGATGAAGAGTGGGCCCCGCTTGCCACAGCTATAGAAAGCCCTCGCACAGAAACGCAGACCTAACACGGGCAAAAATAAATAAATTAATTATTTAATAAAATAAAAAAATTTTACTCCGATAAGAGATATAAACTGAATTTAAAAAACAAACATAAGTAAGGAGATATAAACTTCTGGGCGTTTGTCTGAGCACATTCCACTCTAATTTACAACCGAGGAACACGACGTCCAGGAAGACTCTGTTGCTCTAGTAACAAGAGTTGAGGACATAATAATGCTGCCGCCTTGTGGCTCTTTCCCACAACAGCAGCTTTAAACACAGTGCTTATGGTCACTTAATATTCACAGGAATGCAGGGCTGTAAATGACACGTGCCCACAGAATATGCCCTGGGGTAGGGAATAGCCAAGAGAATTCAACACATGACAAAATTTTCAAGAAGTCAATATGAAGAGGGAAGTTGTACTCACTCTTTAAGAAAAAGAAAAAGAAAAAAAGGACATACCCAAAGCTCAGTATAAGGAATTATTAGATGCATGAAAATCCAACCTCCAAAAAGGTTTCACCTCACACCTATCACGTGACAATCACAAAAAGTCTACAAACCATAAATGCTGAAGGGGTTTTAGAGAAATGTATACCTTCTAGCTGCTGGTGGGATGTAAAGCGGTAACAGCACTAATGAAAACAGAATGCAGGTGCTTTAAAAGGTAAAAATTGAGCTACCATATGATCCGGCAGGGCACCTTCTGGGTCTATAACCTACGACCACCAGAATCGGAAAGACAGAGGCAGGCAAATGTGCACTGGAGCAATATTTAAATAGCCAAGACACAGAAGCAAAAAAAAAGGTCCAAAAACAGATGAATGGACAAAGAAGAAGTGGTATATGTACAGAATGGAATATTAGCCATGAAAAAAATCAAACAATGCCATTTGCAGCACCACAGATGAGCCTAGAGATAACCACAAAACGTGAAGTAAGTCAGAATGAAAAGAAAAATGTCCTATGAGATCACTTATGTTATCTGAAAATTCATATAAATAAACATAATGCCAGAGAGAAAGAGAATCTCAGATTGAGAAAACAAACTTACGGTTAAGCCTACGAAAAGGTGTGAGGAATGGAGAAATTAGGATATTGGGATTAACACACATAGACTAACACATATAAAATATAGAATCACCAAAGACCTATGGAATACCAAGAGTGGTCTACTCATCACTCTGTAATAACCTACATGGAAAAGGACACGAAGATCAACAGATATATGTATATGTGTAAATGAACAAGATTCTGTACCCCTAGAACAAACGACAGTTTGAAGTCAAATTGGCTCTGATAAACACTATAAATTAAAGACACAAACAAGAATTAAGGAGGCTAAAAGTTATGGGGGTTTGTCCTGCCACATTCCACTCTAATGTGCAACCTAAAAGCACAACATGCAGGAAGGTTCTGTTTCCCTAGCAAGCAGAGTTGGTAACGTAGAAATGCCGCCACCCTAAGGCCGTTTCCTCAAACAGCAGCTTTAAATCCACTGCTAATGGTCACTAACATTCAGAAGGACTGCAGGGGTGTAAATGACTCACGCCCTCCAAAAATGTCCTGGGGTAGGCAATGGCCAAAAGAATTCAAACGCGGCAAACTTTTCAAGAAGACAATTTGAAGTTGTAAGTTTAACTCACTCTTAAAAAAAATAAAAAGGATATTGATAAAAGCTGAACATCAGGAATTACTAGACGCATGCAAATCCAATCTACCCAAAGGTATCACCTCTCACCAGTGAGAATGACCACCAGCAAAAAGTCTACAAACAACAGATGTTGAAGAAGTTGTGGAGGATAGCGTAACCTCTAGGTCTAAGTGGGATGTAAACTGGTAACAGCCAATAATCGGAATAGAACGGCAGTGCATTTCAAGGTAAGCATTGAGTTACCATATGATCCGGAAGGCCCACTATTGGGCCTGTCACCTGTGAAGGCCAGAATCAAAAAGACACAGGATGGAAAATCGTGTATTGCAGCAGTAGTTACAATAGCCAAGACATGGAAGCAACAAAAATGTCCATCATCAGATGAATGGACGAAAAAGAGGTCAATGTACACAATGGAATATTAGACACAGAAAGGAAAGAAACAACGCCGTTTGCCGCACCATAGATGAGGCTAGAGATAATCACACAACTTGAAGTAAGTCAGAAAGCGAGAGACACATATCCTATGATATCACGTATAGGTGTTATCTAAAAATTGATATTAATCAACTTATGTCCACAGAGAAGGACACTCACGTATTCAGGAAACAAACTTGTGATGAACCAGATGGAAAGGTGTGAGGAATGTATAACGGAGGATATTGTGTTTAACAGACATATGCTAATACTTTTAAAAGAGAGAATCACCAAACACATACCGAACACCAAGAGACGTCTACACAACATTCTGTAATAACCTATATGGAACAGGATCCAAAAATGAAAAGATAAATGTATCAATGAAACAGATCCTGTACACCTGGAACAAGCAAAAGATTGCAATCAAATTTGCCCTGATAAAAATGAAAATTAAGCTACGAATACCAACAACAAGTTAGTGGACATAACTTCTGGGGGGTTTGCCCTGGCACATTCCACTCTAATTTACAACCTACAACCAGGACATCCAGGAAGGCCCTGTTGCCCTAGTAACCAGAGTTGGGAATATAGAAATGCTGCCGCCTTGTGGTCGTTTCCTGCAAAGGCAGCTTTAAACCCAGCGCTAATGGTCACTTAATATTCACAATTACTACAGGTCTGTAAATGACACCTGCCCTCAAAAAATGTCCTGGTGTAGGTAATGGCCACAGGAATTCAGAACACGGCAAATTTTTCAAGGAAACGGTTTGAAGAGGTAAGTTTTTCTGTTTTGCTTAAAAAAAAAAAGAAAATGGACATGGGTGAAAGCTCAATATAGGGAAGTATTAGATGCATGCAAATCCAAACTACAAAAGGTATCACCACCCAACACTCAAAATGCTATCAGTAAAATATCTACAAACAATAAATGCTGAAGGGGTTTTAGAGAACTGTGTACCCTCTAGTTGCTGGTGGGATGTCAACTGGTAACAGCCAGTAGTGAGAACAGAATGGAGGTGCGTTGAAAGGTAAAAATTGAGCTACCATATGATCTAGTAGGCCCACTGCTGGGCCTATCCCTTGAGAAGACCAGAATCAAAAAGACACAGGCTGGCAATCCTGCACTGCATCAATACTTAGCATAGCCAAGAGTTGGAAGCAACCAAAACGTCCATCAACAGATGAATGCACAAAGAAGAAGTGGACCATGTACACAATGGAATATTCGGCATAGAAAAGAATGAAACACTGCTCTTTGCAGCAACATAGATGAGCCTAGAGATAATCAGAGAACATGAGGTAAGTCGGAAAGCAGATGACAAATATCCTGTGATATCACTTCTAGGTGTTACCTAACAACTGACACAAATGAACATATTTCCACAGAGAAAGACACTCACAGACTTAGAAAACAAACTATGTTTATCTACAAGGAAAGGTGGGAGGCATGGATACATTAAGATTAGGGTTACCATACGTGTACAAATACATATTAAATACATATATCAAAAAGACCGACCATATACCAAGGGAGGTCTACTGAACGCTCTGTAATAATTTACACGGGGGCTTCCCGGGTGGCGCCGTGGTTAAGAATCCCCCTGGCAATGCAGGGGACACGGCGTCGATCCCTGGTCCGGGAAGATCCCACATGCCGCAGAGCAACTAAGCCCGTGCACCACAACTACTGAGCCTGCGCTCTAGAGCCCACGAGCCACGACTACTGAGCCCACACACCAAAACTACTAAAGCCCGCACGCCTAGAGTACGTGCTCCACAACAAGAGAAGCCACTGCAGTTAGATGCCCGTGCAGCGCAACGGAGAGTAGCCCCCGCTCACCGCAACGAGAGACAGCCCACATGCAGCAACGAAGATCCAACTCAGCCAAAAATAAATAAATAAATAAAATAAGTCTATTAAAATAAATAGTAATTTACATGGGAAGAGGATCTGTACATGTATAGATATATATATGATGTTCAATTGAACCTGATTGTGCCCACCTAGGACAAACACTATTCTAATCATTACCCCACTTTAAAATATTAAACCCAGGAACAACAATCAATGAGACATAAACTTACTGGGGTTTTCCCTGGCACATTCCATTCTAATTTACAACCTAGCAACACGACTTTCAGGAAGGCTCTGCTGCCCTACCAACCAGATTTGGAATGGAGAAATGCTGTCACCATGTGGCCGTTTCCCACAACAGCAGCTTTAATCACAGGGCTAACGGTCCCTTAAGATTCACAGTAATTGTAGGGCTGTAAATGACACGTGTCCTCAAAAAATGTCCTGGGGTAGGTAATGGTCAAAAAAGTTCACAACACGGAAAAGTTTTCAAGAAAACAATTTGAAGAGGTAAGTTGTACTCACTCTTTTGTTTACAAAAATAGAAGAACATGGATAAAACCTCAATATCAGGAATTATTGGTTGGATGCAAATCCAAACTACAAAAGGAGTCCGCCACCCAATATTCAAAATGACATCAGTAAAAAGTATACAAACAATGAATGGTGACGGGTTTCTCGAGAAATCCATACCCACTATGCTGTTGGTTGGATGTAAACTGGTAACAGCGAATCATGAGAACAGAACGGATCTGCGTTTAAAAGCTGAAAACTGAGCTACCATACGATGAGGCCGATCCCCTTAAGGGCCTATAACCTAAGAAGACCAGAATCGGAAAGACACAGACAGGAAAACATGCACTACAGCAATATTTACAATAGCCAAGACATGCAAGCAAAGAAAATGTCCATCAACAGAGAAATGGACAAAGAAGAAGTGGTATAAGTACCGAATGGAACGTTAGCCTCAGAAAAATATGATCAATGCCGCTTTCAGGATTACAGATGAGCCTAGAAATAATCATACTACGTTAAGTAAGTCAAAAGGGAATGACAAATATCCTATGACATCATTTATAGATGTTATCCTAAGATTGCTACCAATGAACATATTTCCACAGAAAAGGACGCTCACAGATTTAGAAAACAAACGAATGGTTAACCAAAATGAAAGGTGGGAAGACGGATAAATTGGGATTATGGGGGTAACATACATATACTAAGGTATGTTAAATGTATATAAACATATAAACTATATGAATTATCTAATCACCAATACATATAAAATATATAATGACCAAACACCTACCAAATATCAAGGGAGGTCTACTCAACACTCTGTAATAACATACATGGTAACAGGATCCGAAGATGAACAGATATATGTACGTATAATTGACCCGATTCTGTACAGCCAGACAATCACAGCACTCTAATCAAATTTGCTCCGATAGGGGCTTCCCTGGTGTGGCAGTGGTTGAGAATCTGCCTGCCAATGCAGGGGACACGGGTTCGAGCCCTGGTATGGGAAGATTCCACGTGCCGCGGAGCAACTAGGCCCGTGAGCCAAAACTACTGAGCCTGCGCGTCTGGAGCCTGTGCTCCGCAACAAGAGAGGCCGCGATAGTGAGAGGCCCGCGCACCACGATGAAGAGTGGGCCCCGCTTGCCACAGCTATAGAAAGCCCTCGCACAGAAACGCAGACCTAACACGGGCAAAAATAAATAAATTAATTATTTAATAAAATAAAAAAATTTTACTCCGATAAGAGATATAAACTGAATTTAAAAAACAAACATAAGTAAGGAGATATAAACTTCTGGGCGTTTGTCTGAGCACATTCCACTCTAATTTACAACCGAGGAACACGACGTCCAGGAAGACTCTGTTGCTCTAGTAACAAGAGTTGAGGACATAATAATGCTGCCGCCTTGTGGCTCTTTCCCACAACAGCAGCTTTAAACACAGTGCTTATGGTCACTTAATATTCACAGGAATGCAGGGCTGTAAATGACACGTGCCCACAGAATATGCCCTGGGGTAGGGAATAGCCAAGAGAATTCAACACATGACAAAATTTTCAAGAAGTCAATATGAAGAGGGAAGTTGTACTCACTCTTTAAGAAAAAGAAAAAGAAAAAAAGGACATACCCAAAGCTCAGTATAAGGAATTATTAGATGCATGAAAATCCAACCTCCAAAAAGGTTTCACCTCACACCTATCACGTGACAATCACAAAAAGTCTACAAACCATAAATGCTGAAGGGGTTTTAGAGAAATGTATACCTTCTAGCTGCTGGTGGGATGTAAAGCGGTAACAGCACTAATGAAAACAGAATGCAGGTGCTTTAAAAGGTAAAAATTGAGCTACCATATGATCCGGCAGGGCACCTTCTGGGTCTATAACCTACGACCACCAGAATCGGAAAGACAGAGGCAGGCAAATGTGCACTGGAGCAATATTTAAATAGCCAAGACACGGAAGCAAAAAAAAAGGTCCAAAAACAGATGAATGGACAAAGAAGAAGTGGTATATGTACAGAATGGAATATTAGCCATGAAAAAAATCAAACAATGATATTTGCAGCACCACAGATGAGCCTAGAGATAACCACAAAACGTGAAGTAAGTCAGAATGAAAAGAAAAATGTCCTATGAGATCACTTATGTTATCTGAAAATTCATATAAATAAACATAATGCCAGAGAGAAAGAGAATCTCAGATTGAGAAAACAAACTTACGGTTAAGCCTACGAAAAGGTGTGAGGAATGGAGAAATTAGGATATTGGGATTAACACACATAGACTAACACATATAAAATATAGAATCACCAAAGACCTATGGAATACCAAGAGTGGTCTACTCATCACTCTGTAATAACCTACATGGAAAAGGACACGAAGATCAACAGATATATGTATATGTGTAAATGAACAAGATTCTGTACCCCTAGAACAAACGACAGTTTGAAGTCAAATTGGCTCTGATAAACACTATAAATTAAAGACACAAACAAGAATTAAGGAGGCTAAAAGTTATGGGGGTTTGTCCTGCCACATTCCACTCTAATGTGCAACCTAAAAGCACAACATGCAGGAAGGTTCTGTTTCCCTAGCAAGCAGAGTTGGTAACGTAGAAATGCCGCCACCCTAAGGCCGTTTCCTCAAACAGCAGCTTTAAATCCACTGCTAATGGTCACTAACATTCAGAAGGACTGCAGGGGTGTAAATGACTCACGCCCTCCAAAAATGTCCTGGGGTAGGCAATGGCCAAAAGAATTCAAACGTGGCAAACTTTTCAAGAAGGCAATTTGAAGTTGTAAGTTTAACTCACTCTTAAAAAAAATAAAAAGGATATTGATAAAAGCTGAACATCAGGAATTACTAGACGCATGCAAATCCAATCTACCCAAAGGTATCACCTCTCACCAGTGAGAATGACCACCAGCAAAAAGTCTACAAACAACAGATGTTGAAGAAGTTGTGGAGGATAGCGTAACCTCTAGGTCTAAGTGGGATGTAAACTGGTAACAGCCAATAATCGGAATAGAACGGCAGTGCATTTCAAGGTAAGCATTGAGTTACCATATGATCCGGAAGGCCCACTATTGGGCCTGTCACCTGTGAAGGCCAGAATCAAAAAGACACAGGATGGAAAATCGTGTATTGCAGCAGTAGTTACAATAGCCAAGACATGGAAGCAACAAAAATGTCCATCATCAGATGAATGGACGAAAAAGAGGTCAATGTACACAATGGAATATTAGACACAGAAAGGAAAGAAACAACGCCGTTTGCCGCACCATAGATGAGGCTAGAGATAATCACACAACTTGAAGTAAGTCAGAAAGCGAGAGACACATATCCTATGATATCACGTATAGGTGTTATCTAAAAATTGATATTAATCAACTTATGTCCACAGAGAAGGACACTCACGTATTCAGGAAACAAACTTGTGATGAACCAGATGGAAAGGTGTGAGGAATGTATAACGGAGGATATTGTGTTTAACAGACATATGCTAATACTTTTAAAAGAGAGAATCACCAAACACATACCGAACACCAAGAGACGTCTACACAACATTCTGTAATAACCTATATGGAACAGGATCCAAAAATGAAAAGATAAATGTATCAATGAAACAGATCCTGTACACCTGGAACAAGCAAAACATTGCAATCAAATTTGCCCTGATAAAAATGAAAATTAAGCTACGAATACCAACAACAAGTTAGTGGACATAACTTCTGGGGGGTTTGCCCTGGCACATTCCACTCTAATTTACAACCTACAACCAGGACATCCAGGAAGGCCCTGTTGCCCTAGTAACCAGAGTTGGGAATATAGAAATGCTGCCGCCTTGTGGTCGTTTCCTGCAAAGGCAGCTTTAAACCCAGCGCTAATGGTCACTTAATATTCACAATTACTACAGGTCTGTAAATGACACCTGCCCTCAAAAAATGTCCTGGTGTAGGTAATGGCCACAGGAATTCAGAACACGGCAAATTTTTCAAGGAAACGGTTTGAAGAGGTAAGTTTTTCTGTTTTGCTTAAAAAAAAAAAGAAAATGGACATGGGTGAAAGCTCAATATAGGGAAGTATTAGATGCATGCAAATCCAAACTACAAAAGGTATCACCACCCAACACTCAAAATGCTATCAGTAAAATATCTACAAACAATAAATGCTGAAGGGGTTTTAGAGAACTGTGTACCCTCTAGTTGCTGGTGGGATGTCAACTGGTAACAGCCAGTAGTGAGAACAGAATGGAGGTGCGTTGAAAGGTAAAAATTGAGCTACCATATGATCTAGTAGGCCCACTGCTGGGCCTATCCCTTGAGAAGACCAGAATCAAAAAGACACAGGCTGGCAATCCTGCACTGCATCAATACTTAGCATAGCCAAGAGTTGGAAGCAACCAAAACGTCCATCAACAGATGAATGCACAAAGAAGAAGTGGACCATGTACACAATGGAATATTCGGCATAGAAAAGAATGAAACACTGCTCTTTGCAGCAACATAGATGAGCCTAGAGATAATCAGAGAACATGAGGTAAGTCGGAAAGCAGATGACAAATATCCTGTGATATCACTTCTAGGTGTTACCTAACAACTGACACAAATGAACATATTTCCACAGAGAAAGACACTCACAGACTTAGAAAACAAACTATGTTTATCTACAAGGAAAGGTGGGAGGCATGGATACATTAAGATTAGGGTTACCATACGTGTACAAATACATATTAAATACATATATCAAAAAGACCGACCATATACCAAGGGAGGTCTACTGAACGCTCTGTAATAATTTACACGGGGGCTTCCCGGGTGGCGCCGTGGTTAAGAATCCCCCTGGCAATGCAGGGGACACGGCGTCGATCCCTGGTCCGGGAAGATCCCACATGCCGCAGAGCAACTAAGCCCGTGCACCACAACTACTGAGCCTGCGCTCTAGAGCCCACGAGCCACGACTACTGAGCCCACACACCAAAACTACTAAAGCCCGCACGCCTAGAGTACGTGCTCCACAACAAGAGAAGCCACTGCAGTTAGATGCCCGTGCAGCGCAACGGAGAGTAGCCCCCGCTCACCGCAACGAGAGACAGCCCACATGCAGCAACGAAGATCCAACTCAGCCAAAAATAAATAAATAAATAAAATAAGTCTATTAAAATAAATAGTAATTTACATGGGAAGAGGATCTGTACATGTATAGATATATATATGATGTTCAATTGAACCTGATTGTGCCCACCTAGGACAAACACTATTCTAATCATTACCCCACTTTAAAATATTAAACCCAGGAACAACAATCAATGAGACATAAACTTACTGGGGTTTTCCCTGGCACATTCCATTCTAATTTACAACCTAGCAACACGACTTTCAGGAAGGCTCTGCTGCCCTACCAACCAGATTTGGAATGGAGAAATGCTGTCACCATGTGGCCGTTTCCCACAACAGCAGCTTTAATCACAGGGCTAACGGTCCCTTAAGATTCACAGTAATTGTAGGGCTGTAAATGACACGTGTCCTCAAAAAATGTCCTGGGGTAGGTAATGGTCAAAAAAGTTCACAACACGGAAAAGTTTTCAAGAAAACAATTTGAAGAGGTAAGTTGTACTCACTCTTTTGTTTACAAAAATAGAAGAACATGGATAAAACCTCAATATCAGGAATTATTGGTTGGATGCAAATCCAAACTACAAAAGGAGTCCGCCACCCAATATTCAAAATGACATCAGTAAAAAGTATACAAACAATGAATGGTGACGGGTTTGTCGAGAAATCCATACCCACTATGCTGTTGGTTGGATGTAAACTGGTAACAGCGAATCATGAGAACAGAACGGATCTGCGTTTAAAAGCTGAAAACTGAGCTACCATACGATGAGGCCGATCCCCTTAAGGGCCTATAACCTAAGAAGACCAGAATCGGAAAGACACAGACAGGAAAACATGCACTACAGCAATATTTACAATAGCCAAGACATGCAAGCAAAGAAAATGTCCATCAACAGAGAAATGGACAAAGAAGAAGTGGTATAAGTACCGAATGGAACGTTAGCCTCAGAAAAATATGATCAATGCCGCTTTCAGGATTACAGATGAGCCTAGAAATAATCATACTACGTTAAGTAAGTCAAAAGGGAATGACAAATATCCTATGACATCATTTATAGATGTTATCCTAAGATTGCTACCAATGAACATATTTCCACAGAAAAGGACGCTCACAGATTTAGAAAACAAACGAATGGTTAACCAAAATGAAAGGTGGGAAGACGGATAAATTGGGATTATGGGGGTAACATACATATACTAAGGTATGTTAAATGTATATAAACATATAAACTATATGAATTATCTAATCACCAATACATATAAAATATATAATGACCAAACACCTACCAAATATCAAGGGAGGTCTACTCAACACTCTGTAATAACATACATGGTAACAGGATCCAAAGATGAACAGATATATGTACGTATAATTGACCCGATTCTGTACAGCCAGACAATCACAGCACTCTAATCAAATTTGCTCCGATAGGGGCTTCCCTGGTGTGGCAGTGGTTGAGAATCTGCCTGCCAATGCAGGGGACACGGGTTCGAGCCCTGGTATGGGAAGATTCCACGTGCCGCGGAGCAACTAGGCCCGTGAGCCAAAACTACTGAGCCTGCGCGTCTGGAGCCTGTGCTCCGCAACAAGAGAGGCCGCGATAGTGAGAGGCCCGCGCACCACGATGAAGAGTGGGCCCCGCTTGCCACAGCTATAGAAAGCCCTCGCACAGAAACGCAGACCTAACACGGGCAAAAATAAATAAATTAATTATTTAATAAAATAAAAAAATTTTACTCCGATAAGAGATATAAACTGAATTTAAAAAACAAACATAAGTAAGGAGATATAAACTTCTGGGCGTTTGTCTGAGCACATTCCACTCTAATTTACAACCGAGGAACACGACGTCCAGGAAGACTCTGTTGCTCTAGTAACAAGAGTTGAGGACATAATAATGCTGCCGCCTTGTGGCTCTTTCCCACAACAGCAGCTTTAAACACAGTGCTTATGGTCACTTAATATTCACAGGAATGCAGGGCTGTAAATGACACGTGCCCACAGAATATGCCCTGGGGTAGGGAATAGCCAAGAGAATTCAACACATGACAAAATTTTCAAGAAGTCAATATGAAGAGGGAAGTTGTACTCACTCTTTAAGAAAAAGAAAAAGAAAAAAAGGACATACCCAAAGCTCAGTATAAGGAATTATTAGATGCATGAAAATCCAACCTCCAAAAAGGTTTCACCTCACACCTATCACGTGACAATCACAAAAAGTCTACAAAGCATAAATGCTGAAGGGGTTTTAGAGAAATGTATACCTTCTAGCTGCTGGTGGGATGTAAAGCGGTAACAGCACTAATGAAAACAGAATGCAGGTGCTTGAAAAGGTAAAAATTGAGCTACCATATGATCCGGCAGGGCACCTTCTGGGTCTATAACCTACGACCACCAGAATCGGAAAGACAGAGGCAGGCAAATGTGCACTGGAGCAATATTTAAATAGCCAAGACACGGAAGCAAAAAAAAAGGTCCAAAAACAGATGAATGGACAAAGAAGAAGTGGTATATGTACAGAATGGAATATTAGCCATGAAAAAAATAAAACAATGCCATTTGCAGCACCACAGATGAGCCTAGAGATAACCACAAAACGTGAAGTAAGTCAGAATGAAAAGAAAAATGTCCTATGAGATCACTTATGTTATCTGAAAATTCATATAAATAAACATAATGCCAGAGAGAAAGAGAATCTCAGATTGAGAAAACAAACTTACGGTTAAGCCTACGAAAAGGTGTGAGGAATGGAGAAATTAGGATATTGGGATTAACACACATAGACTAACACATATAAAATATAGAATCACCAAAGACCTATGGAATACCAAGAGTGGTCTACTCATCACTCTGTAATAACCTACATGGAAAAGGACACGAAGATCAACAGATATATGTATATGTGTAAATGAACAAGATTCTGTACCCCTAGAACAAACGACAGTTTGAAGTCAAATTGGCTCTGATAAACACTATAAATTAAAGACACAAACAAGAATTAAGGAGGCTAAAAGTTATGGGGGTTTGTCCTGCCACATTCCACTCTAATGTGCAACCTAAAAGCACAACATGCAGGAAGGTTCTGTTTCCCTAGCAAGCAGAGTTGGTAACGTAGAAATGCCGCCACCCTAAGGCCGTTTCCTCAAACAGCAGCTTTAAATCCACTGCTAATGGTCACTAACATTCAGAAGGACTGCAGGGGTGTAAATGACTCACGCCCTCCAAAAATGTCCTGGGGTAGGCAATGGCCAAAAGAATTCAAACGTGGCAAACTTTTCAAGAAGGCAATTTGAAGTTGTAAGTTTAACTCACTCTTAAAAAAAATAAAAAGGATATTGATAAAAGCTGAACATCAGGAATTACTAGACGCATGCAAATCCAATCTACCCAAAGGTATCACCTCTCACCAGTGAGAATGACCACCAGCAAAAAGTCTACAAACAACAGATGTTGAAGAAGTTGTGGAGGATAGCGTAACCTCTAGGTCTAAGTGGGATGTAAACTGGTAACAGCCAATAATCGGAATAGAACGGCAGTGCATTTCAAGGTAAGCATTGAGTTACCATATGATCCGGAAGGCCCACTATTGGGCCTGTCACCTGTGAAGGCCAGAATCAAAAAGACACAGGATGGAAAATCGTGTATTGCAGCAGTAGTTACAATAGCCAAGACATGGAAGCAACAAAAATGTCCATCATCAGATGAATGGACGAAAAAGAGGTCAATGTACACAATGGAATATTAGACACAGAAAGGAAAGAAACAACGCCGTTTGCCGCACCATAGATGAGGCTAGAGATAATCACACAACTTGAAGTAAGTCAGAAAGCGAGAGACACATATCCTATGATATCACGTATAGGTGTTATCTAAAAATTGATATTAATCAACTTATGTCCACAGAGAAGGACACTCACGTATTCAGGAAACAAACTTGTGATGAACCAGATGGAAAGGTGTGAGGAATGTATAACGGAGGATATTGTGTTTAACAGACATATGCTAATACTTTTAAAAGAGAGAATCACCAAACACATACCGAACACCAAGAGACGTCTACACAACATTCTGTAATAACCTATATGGAACAGGATCCAAAAATGAAAAGATAAATGTATCAATGAAACAGATCCTGTACACCTGGAACAAGCAAAACATTGCAATCAAATTTGCCCTGATAAAAATGAAAATTAAGCTATGAATACCAACAACAAGTTAGTGGACATAACTTCTGGGGGGTTTGCCCTGGCACATTCCACTCTAATTTACAACCTACAACCAGGACATCCAGGAAGGCCCTGTTGCCCTAGTAACCAGAGTTGGGAATATAGAACTGCTGCCGCCTTGTGGTCGTTTCCTGCAAAGGCAGCTTTAAACCCAGCGCTAATGGTCACTTAATATTCACAATTACTACAGGTCTGTAAATGACACCTGCCCTCAAAAAATGTCCTGGTGTAGGTAATGGCCACAGGAATTCAGAACACGGCAAATTTTTCAAGGAAACGGTTTGAAGAGGTAAGTTTTTCTGTTTTGCTTAAAAAAAAAAAGAAAATGGACATGGGTGAAAGCTCAATATAGGGAAGTATTAGATGCATGCAAATCCAAACTACAAAAGGTATCACCACCCAACACTCAAAATGCTATCAGTAAAATATCTACAAACAATAAATGCTGAAGGGGTTTTAGAGAACTGTGTACCCTCTAGTTGCTGGTGGGATGTCAACTGGTAACAGCCAGTAGTGAGAACAGAATGGAGGTGCGTTGAAAGGTAAAAATTGAGCTACCATATGATCTAGTAGGCCCACTGCTGGGCCTATCCCTTGAGAAGACCAGAATCAAAAAGACACAGGCTGGCAATCCTGCACTGCATCAATACTTAGCATAGCCAAGAGTTGGAAGCAACCAAAACGTCCATCAACAGATGAATGCACAAAGAAGAAGTGGACCATGTACACAATGGAATATTCGGCATAGAAAAGAATGAAACACTGCTCTTTGCAGCAACATAGATGAGCCTAGAGATAATCAGAGAACATGAGGTAAGTCGGAAAGCAGATGACAAATATCCTGTGATATCACTTCTAGGTGTTACCTAACAACTGACACAAATGAACATATTTCCACAGAGAAAGACACTCACAGACTTAGAAAACAAACTATGTTTATCTACAAGGAAAGGTGGGAGGCATGGATACATTAAGATTAGGGTTACCATACGTGTACAAATACATATTAAATACATATATCAAAAAGACCGACCATATACCAAGGGAGGTCTACTGAACGCTCTGTAATAATTTACACGGGGGCTTCCCGGGTGGCGCCGTGGTTAAGAATCCCCCTGGCAATGCAGGGGACACGGCGTCGATCCCTGGTCCGGGAAGATCCCACATGCCGCAGAGCAACTAAGCCCGTGCACCACAACTACTGAGCCTGCGCTCTAGAGCCCACGAGCCACGACTACTGAGCCCACACACCAAAACTACTAAAGCCCGCACGCCTAGAGTACGTGCTCCACAACAAGAGAAGCCACTGCAGTTAGATGCCCGTGCAGCGCAACGGAGAGTAGCCCCCGCTCACCGCAACGAGAGACAGCCCACATGCAGCAACGAAGATCCAACTCAGCCAAAAATAAATAAATAAATAAAATAAGTCTATTAAAATAAATAGTAATTTACATGGGAAGAGGATCTGTACATGTATAGATATATATATGATGTTCAATTGAACCTGATTGTGCCCACCTAGGACAAACACTATTCTAATCATTACCCCACTTTAAAATATTAAACCCAGGAACAACAATCAATGAGACATAAACTTACTGGGGTTTTCCCTGGCACATTCCATTCTAATTTACAACCTAGCAACACGACTTTCAGGAAGGCTCTGCTGCCCTACCAACCAGATTTGGAATGGAGAAATGCTGTCACCATGTGGCCGTTTCCCACAACAGCAGCTTTAATCACAGGGCTAACGGTCCCTTAAGATTCACAGTAATTGTAGGGCTGTAAATGACACGTGTCCTCAAAAAATGTCCTGGGGTAGGTAATGGTCAAAAAAGTTCACAACACGGAAAAGTTTTCAAGAAAACAATTTGAAGAGGTAAGTTGTACTCACTCTTTTGTTTACAAAAATAGAAGAACATGGATAAAACCTCAATATCAGGAATTATTGGTTGGATGCAAATCCAAACTACAAAAGGAGTCCGCCACCCAATATTCAAAATGACATCAGTAAAAAGTATACAAACAATGAATGGTGACGGGTTTCTCGAGAAATCCATACCCACTATGCTGTTGGTTGGATGTAAACTGGTAACAGCGAATCATGAGAACAGAACGGATCTGCGTTTAAAAGCTGAAAACTGAGCTACCATACGATGAGGCCGATCCCCTTAAGGGCCTATAACCTAAGAAGACCAGAATCGGAAAGACACAGACAGGAAAACATGCACTACAGCAATATTTACAATAGCCAAGACATGCAAGCAAAGAAAATGTCCATCAACAGAGAAATGGACAAAGAAGAAGTGGTATAAGTACCGAATGGAACGTTAGCCTCAGAAAAATATGATCAATGCCGCTTTCAGGATTACAGATGAGCCTAGAAATAATCATACTACGTTAAGTAAGTCAAAAGGGAATGACAAATATCCTATGACATCATTTATAGATGTTATCCTAAGATTGCTACCAATGAACATATTTCCACAGAAAAGGACGCTCACAGATTTAGAAAACAAACGAATGGTTAACCAAAATGAAAGGTGGGAAGACGGATAAATTGGGATTATGGGGGTAACATACATATACTAAGGTATGTTAAATGTATATAAACATATAAACTATATGAATTATCTAATCACCAATACATATAAAATATATAATGACCAAACACCTACCAAATATCAAGGGAGGTCTACTCAACACTCTGTAATAACATACATGGTAACAGGATCCGAAGATGAACAGATATATGTACGTATAATTGACCCGATTCTGTACAGCCAGACAATCACAGCACTCTAATCAAATTTGCTCCGATAGGGGCTTCCCTGGTGTGGCAGTGGTTGAGAATCTGCCTGCCAATGCAGGGGACACGGGTTCGAGCCCTGGTATGGGAAGATTCCACGTGCCGCGGAGCAACTAGGCCCGTGAGCCAAAACTACTGAGCCTGCGCGTCTGGAGCCTGTGCTCCGCAACAAGAGAGGCCGCGATAGTGAGAGGCCCGCGCACCACGATGAAGAGTGGGCCCCGCTTGCCACAGCTATAGAAAGCCCTCGCACAGAAACGCAGACCTAACACGGGCAAAAATAAATAAATTAATTATTTAATAAAATAAAAAAATTTTACTCCGATAAGAGATATAAACTGAATTTAAAAAACAAACATAAGTAAGGAGATATAAACTTCTGGGCGTTTGTCTGAGCACATTCCACTCTAATTTACAACCGAGGAACACGACGTCCAGGAAGACTCTGTTGCTCTAGTAACAAGAGTTGAGGACATAATAATGCTGCCGCCTTGTGGCTCTTTCCCACAACAGCAGCTTTAAACACAGTGCTTATGGTCACTTAATATTCACAGGAATGCAGGGCTGTAAATGACACGTGCCCACAGAATATGCCCTGGGGTAGGGAATAGCCAAGAGAATTCAACACATGACAAAATTTTCAAGAAGTCAATATGAAGAGGGAAGTTGTACTCACTCTTTAAGAAAAAGAAAAAGAAAAAAAGGACATACCCAAAGCTCAGTATAAGGAATTATTAGATGCATGAAAATCCAACCTCCAAAAAGGTTTCACCTCACACCTATCACGTGACAATCACAAAAAGTCTACAAAGCATAAATGCTGAAGGGGTTTTAGAGAAATGTATACCTTCTAGCTGCTGGTGGGATGTAAAGCGGTAACAGCACTAATGAAAACAGAATGCAGGTGCTTGAAAAGGTAAAAATTGAGCTACCATATGATCCGGCAGGGCACCTTCTGGGTCTATAACCTACGACCACCAGAATCGGAAAGACAGAGGCAGGCAAATGTGCACTGGAGCAATATTTAAATAGCCAAGACACGGAAGCAAAAAAAAAGGTCCAAAAACAGATGAATGGACAAAGAAGAAGTGGTATATGTACAGAATGGAATATTAGCCATGAAAAAAATAAAACAATGCCATTTGCAGCACCACAGATGAGCCTAGAGATAACCACAAAACGTGAAGTAAGTCAGAATGAAAAGAAAAATGTCCTATGAGATCACTTATGTTATCTGAAAATTCATATAAATAAACATAATGCCAGAGAGAAAGAGAATCTCAGATTGAGAAAACAAACTTACGGTTAAGCCTACGAAAAGGTGTGAGGAATGGAGAAATTAGGATATTGGGATTAACACACATAGACTAACACATATAAAATATAGAATCACCAAAGACCTATGGAATACCAAGAGTGGTCTACTCATCACTCTGTAATAACCTACATGGAAAAGGACACGAAGATCAACAGATATATGTATATGTGTAAATGAACAAGATTCTGTACCCCTAGAACAAACGACAGTTTGAAGTCAAATTGGCTCTGATAAACACTATAAATTAAAGACACAAACAAGAATTAAGGAGGCTAAAAGTTATGGGGGTTTGTCCTGCCACATTCCACTCTAATGTGCAACCTAAAAGCACAACATGCAGGAAGGTTCTGTTTCCCTAGCAAGCAGAGTTGGTAACGTAGAAATGCCGCCACCCTAAGGCCGTTTCCTCAAACAGCAGCTTTAAATCCACTGCTAATGGTCACTAACATTCAGAAGGACTGCAGGGGTGTAAATGACTCACGCCCTCCAAAAATGTCCTGGGGTAGGCAATGGCCAAAAGAATTCAAACGTGGCAAACTTTTCAAGAAGGCAATTTGAAGTTGTAAGTTTAACTCACTCTTAAAAAAAATAAAAAGGATATTGATAAAAGCTGAACATCAGGAATTACTAGACGCATGCAAATCCAATCTACCCAAAGGTATCACCTCTCACCAGTGAGAATGACCACCAGCAAAAAGTCTACAAACAACAGATGTTGAAGAAGTTGTGGAGGATAGCGTAACCTCTAGGTCTAAGTGGGATGTAAACTGGTAACAGCCAATAATCGGAATAGAACGGCAGTGCATTTCAAGGTAAGCATTGAGTTACCATATGATCCGGAAGGCCCACTATTGGGCCTGTCACCTGTGAAGGCCAGAATCAAAAAGACACAGGATGGAAAATCGTGTATTGCAGCAGTAGTTACAATAGCCAAGACATGGAAGCAACAAAAATGTCCATCATCAGATGAATGGACGAAAAAGAGGTCAATGTACACAATGGAATATTAGACACAGAAAGGAAAGAAACAACGCCGTTTGCCGCACCATAGATGAGGCTAGAGATAATCACACAACTTGAAGTAAGTCAGAAAGCGAGAGACACATATCCTATGATATCACGTATAGGTGTTATCTAAAAATTGATATTAATCAACTTATGTCCACAGAGAAGGACACTCACGTATTCAGGAAACAAACTTGTGATGAACCAGATGGAAAGGTGTGAGGAATGTATAACGGAGGATATTGTGTTTAACAGACATATGCTAATACTTTTAAAAGAGAGAATCACCAAACACATACCGAACACCAAGAGACGTCTACACAACATTCTGTAATAACCTATATGGAACAGGATCCAAAAATGAAAAGATAAATGTATCAATGAAACAGATCCTGTACACCTGGAACAAGCAAAACATTGCAATCAAATTTGCCCTGATAAAAATGAAAATTAAGCTACGAATACCAACAACAAGTTAGTGGACATAACTTCTGGGGGGTTTGCCCTGGCACATTCCACTCTAATTTACAACCTACAACCAGGACATCCAGGAAGGCCCTGTTGCCCTAGTAACCAGAGTTGGGAATATAGAAATGCTGCCGCCTTGTGGTCGTTTCCTGCAAAGGCAGCTTTAAACCCAGCGCTAATGGTCACTTAATATTCACAATTACTACAGGTCTGTAAATGACACCTGCCCTCAAAAAATGTCCTGGTGTAGGTAATGGCCACAGGAATTCAGAACACGGCAAATTTTTCAAGGAAACGGTTTGAAGAGGTAAGTTTTTCTGTTTTGCTTAAAAAAAAAAAGAAAATGGACATGGGTGAAAGCTCAATATAGGGAAGTATTAGATGCATGCAAATCCAAACTACAAAAGGTATCACCACCCAACACTCAAAATGCTATCAGTAAAATATCTACAAACAATAAATGCTGAAGGGGTTTTAGAGAACTGTGTACCCTCTAGTTGCTGGTGGGATGTCAACTGGTAACAGCCAGTAGTGAGAACAGAATGGAGGTGCGTTGAAAGGTAAAAATTGAGCTACCATATGATCTAGTAGGCCCACTGCTGGGCCTATCCCTTGAGAAGACCAGAATCAAAAAGACACAGGCTGGCAATCCTGCACTGCATCAATACTTAGCATAGCCAAGAGTTGGAAGCAACCAAAACGTCCATCAACAGATGAATGCACAAAGAAGAAGTGGACCATGTACACAATGGAATATTCGGCATAGAAAAGAATGAAACACTGCTCTTTGCAGCAACATAGATGAGCCTAGAGATAATCAGAGAACATGAGGTAAGTCGGAAAGCAGATGACAAATATCCTGTGATATCACTTCTAGGTGTTACCTAACAACTGACACAAATGAACATATTTCCACAGAGAAAGACACTCACAGACTTAGAAAACAAACTATGTTTATCTACAAGGAAAGGTGGGAGGCATGGATACATTAAGATTAGGGTTACCATACGTGTACAAATACATATTAAATACATATATCAAAAAGACCGACCATATACCAAGGGAGGTCTACTGAACGCTCTGTAATAATTTACACGGGGGCTTCCCGGGTGGCGCCGTGGTTAAGAATCCCCCTGGCAATGCAGGGGACACGGCGTCGATCCCTGGTCCGGGAAGATCCCACATGCCGCAGAGCAACTAAGCCCGTGCACCACAACTACTGAGCCTGCGCTCTAGAGCCCACGAGCCACGACTACTGAGCCCACACACCAAAACTACTAAAGCCCGCACGCCTAGAGTACGTGCTCCACAACAAGAGAAGCCACTGCAGTTAGATGCCCGTGCAGCGCAACGGAGAGTAGCCCCCGCTCACCGCAACGAGAGACAGCCCACATGCAGCAACGAAGATCCAACTCAGCCAAAAATAAATAAATAAATAAAATAAGTCTATTAAAATAAATAGTAATTTACATGGGAAGAGGATCTGTACATGTATAGATATATATATGATGTTCAATTGAACCTGATTGTGCCCACCTAGGACAAACACTATTCTAATCATTACCCCACTTTAAAATATTAAACCCAGGAACAACAATCAATGAGACATAAACTTACTGGGGTTTTCCCTGGCACATTCCATTCTAATTTACAACCTAGCAACACGACTTTCAGGAAGGCTCTGCTGCCCTACCAACCAGATTTGGAATGGAGAAATGCTGTCACCATGTGGCCGTTTCCCACAACAGCAGCTTTAATCACAGGGCTAACGGTCCCTTAAGATTCACAGTAATTGTAGGGCTGTAAATGACACGTGTCCTCAAAAAATGTCCTGGGGTAGGTAATGGTCAAAAAAGTTCACAACACGGAAAAGTTTTCAAGAAAACAATTTGAAGAGGTAAGTTGTACTCACTCTTTTGTTTACAAAAATAGAAGAACATGGATAAAACCTCAATATCAGGAATTATTGGTTGGATGCAAATCCAAACTACAAAAGGAGTCCGCCACCCAATATTCAAAATGACATCAGTAAAAAGTATACAAACAATGAATGGTGACGGGTTTCTCGAGAAATCCATACCCACTATGCTGTTGGTTGGATGTAAACTGGTAACAGCGAATCATGAGAACAGAACGGATCTGCGTTTAAAAGCTGAAAACTGAGCTACCATACGATGAGGCCGATCCCCTTAAGGGCCTATAACCTAAGAAGACCAGAATCGGAAAGACACAGACAGGAAAACATGCACTACAGCAATATTTACAATAGCCAAGACATGCAAGCAAAGAAAATGTCCATCAACAGAGAAATGGACAAAGAAGAAGTGGTATAAGTACCGAATGGAACGTTAGCCTCAGAAAAATATGATCAATGCCGCTTTCAGGATTACAGATGAGCCTAGAAATAATCATACTACGTTAAGTAAGTCAAAAGGGAATGACAAATATCCTATGACATCATTTATAGATGTTATCCTAAGATTGCTACCAATGAACATATTTCCACAGAAAAGGACGCTCACAGATTTAGAAAACAAACGAATGGTTAACCAAAATGAAAGGTGGGAAGACGGATAAATTGGGATTATGGGGGTAACATACATATACTAAGGTATGTTAAATGTATATAAACATATAAACTATATGAATTATCTAATCACCAATACATATAAAATATATAATGACCAAACACCTACCAAATATCAAGGGAGGTCTACTCAACACTCTGTAATAACATACATGGTAACAGGATCCGAAGATGAACAGATATATGTACGTATAATTGACCCGATTCTGTACAGCCAGACAATCACAGCACTCTAATCAAATTTGCTCCGATAGGGGCTTCCCTGGTGTGGCAGTGGTTGAGAATCTGCCTGCCAATGCAGGGGACACGGGTTCGAGCCCTGGTATGGGAAGATTCCACGTGCCGCGGAGCAACTAGGCCCGTGAGCCAAAACTACTGAGCCTGCGCGTCTGGAGCCTGTGCTCCGCAACAAGAGAGGCCGCGATAGTGAGAGGCCCGCGCACCACGATGAAGAGTGGGCCCCGCTTGCCACAGCTATAGAAAGCCCTCGCACAGAAACGCAGACCTAACACGGGCAAAAATAAATAAATTAATTATTTAATAAAATAAAAAAATTTTACTCCGATAAGAGATATAAACTGAATTTAAAAAACAAACATAAGTAAGGAGATATAAACTTCTGGGCGTTTGTCTGAGCACATTCCACTCTAATTTACAACCGAGGAACACGACGTCCAGGAAGACTCTGTTGCTCTAGTAACAAGAGTTGAGGACATAATAATGCTGCCGCCTTGTGGCTCTTTCCCACAACAGCAGCTTTAAACACAGTGCTTATGGTCACTTAATATTCACAGGAATGCAGGGCTGTAAATGACACGTGCCCACAGAATATGCCCTGGGGTAGGGAATAGCCAAGAGAATTCAACACATGACAAAATTTTCAAGAAGTCAATATGAAGAGGGAAGTTGTACTCACTCTTTAAGAAAAAGAAAAAGAAAAAAAGGACATACCCAAAGCTCAGTATAAGGAATTATTAGATGCATGAAAATCCAACCTCCAAAAAGGTTTCACCTCACACCTATCACGTGACAATCACAAAAAGTCTACAAAGCATAAATGCTGAAGGGGTTTTAGAGAAATGTATACCTTCTAGCTGCTGGTGGGATGTAAAGCGGTAACAGCACTAATGAAAACAGAATGCAGGTGCTTTAAAAGGTAAAAATTGAGCTACCATATGATCCGGCAGGGCACCTTCTGGGTCTATAACCTACGACCACCAGAATCGGAAAGACAGAGGCAGGCAAATGTGCACTGGAGCAATATTTAAATAGCCAAGACACGGAAGCAAAAAAAAAGGTCCAAAAACAGATGAATGGACAAAGAAGAAGTGGTATATGTACAGAATGGAATATTAGCCATGAAAAAAATAAAACAATGCCATTTGCAGCACCACAGATGAGCCTAGAGATAACCACAAAACGTGAAGTAAGTCAGAATGAAAAGAAAAATGTCCTATGAGATCACTTATGTTATCTGAAAATTCATATAAATAAACATAATGCCAGAGAGAAAGAGAATCTCAGATTGAGAAAACAAACTTACGGTTAAGCCTACGAAAAGGTGTGAGGAATGGAGAAATTAGGATATTGGGATTAACACACATAGACTAACACATATAAAATATAGAATCACCAAAGACCTATGGAATACCAAGAGTGGTCTACTCATCACTCTGTAATAACCTACATGGAAAAGGACACGAAGATCAACAGATATATGTATATGTGTAAATGAACAAGATTCTGTACCCCTAGAACAAACGACAGTTTGAAGTCAAATTGGCTCTGATAAACACTATAAATTAAAGACACAAACAAGAATTAAGGAGGCTAAAAGTTATGGGGGTTTGTCCTGCCACATTCCACTCTAATGTGCAACCTAAAAGCACAACATGCAGGAAGGTTCTGTTTCCCTAGCAAGCAGAGTTGGTAACGTAGAAATGCCGCCACCCTAAGGCCGTTTCCTCAAACAGCAGCTTTAAATCCACTGCTAATGGTCACTAACATTCAGAAGGACTGCAGGGGTGTAAATGACTCACGCCCTCCAAAAATGTCCTGGGGTAGGCAATGGCCAAAAGAATTCAAACGTGGCAAACTTTTCAAGAAGACAATTTGAAGTTGTAAGTTTAACTCACTCTTAAAAAAAATAAAAAGGATATTGATAAAAGCTGAACATCAGGAATTACTAGACGCATGCAAATCCAATCTACCCAAAGGTATCACCTCTCACCAGTGAGAATGACCACCAGCAAAAAGTCTACAAACAACAGATGTTGAAGAAGTTGTGGAGGATAGCGTAACCTCTAGGTCTAAGTGGGATGTAAACTGGTAACAGCCAATAATCGGAATAGAACGGCAGTGCATTTCAAGGTAAGCATTGAGTTACCATATGATCCGGAAGGCCCACTATTGGGCCTGTCACCTGTGAAGGCCAGAATCAAAAAGACACAGGATGGAAAATCGTGTATTGCAGCAGTAGTTACAATAGCCAAGACATGGAAGCAACAAAAATGTCCATCATCAGATGAATGGACGAAAAAGAGGTCAATGTACACAATGGAATATTAGACACAGAAAGGAAAGAAACAACGCCGTTTGCCGCACCATAGATGAGGCTAGAGATAATCACACAACTTGAAGTAAGTCAGAAAGCGAGAGACACATATCCTATGATATCACGTATAGGTGTTATCTAAAAATTGATATTAATCAACTTATGTCCACAGAGAAGGACACTCACGTATTCAGGAAACAAACTTGTGATGAACCAGATGGAAAGGTGTGAGGAATGTATAACGGAGGATATTGTGTTTAACAGACATATGCTAATACTTTTAAAAGAGAGAATCACCAAACACATACCGAACACCAAGAGACGTCTACACAACATTCTGTAATAACCTATATGGAACAGGATCCAAAAATGAAAAGATAAATGTATCAATGAAACAGATCCTGTACACCTGGAACAAGCAAAACATTGCAATCAAATTTGCCCTGATAAAAATGAAAATTAAGCTACGAATACCAACAACAAGTTAGTGGACATAACTTCTGGGGGGTTTGCCCTGGCACATTCCACTCTAATTTATAACCTACAACCAGGACATCCAGGAAGGCCCTGTTGCCCTAGTAACCAGAGTTGGGAATATAGAAATGCTGCCGCCTTGTGGTCGTTTCCTGCAAAGGCAGCTTTAAACCCAGCGCTAATGGTCACTTAATATTCACAATTCCTACAGGTCTGTAAATGACACCTGCCCTCAAAAAATGTCCTGGTGTAGGTAATGGCCACAGGAATTCAGAACACGGCAAATTTTTCAAGGAAACGGTTTGAAGAGGTAAGTTTTTCTGTTTTGCTTAAAAAAAAAAAGAAAATGGACATGGGTGAAAGCTCAATATAGGGAAGTATTAGATGCATGCAAATCCAAACTACAAAAGGTATCACCACCCAACACTCAAAATGCTATCAGTAAAATATCTACAAACAATAAATGCTGAAGGGGTTTTAGAGAACTGTGTACCCTCTAGTTGCTGGTGGGATGTCAACTGGTAACAGCCAGTAGTGAGAACAGAATGGAGGTGCGTTGAAAGGTAAAAACTGAGCTACCATATGATCTAGTAGGCCCACTGCTGGGCCTATCCCTTGAGAAGACCAGAATCAAAAAGACACAGGCTGGCAATCCTGCACTGCATCAATATTTAGCGTAGCCAAGAGTTGGAAGCAACCAAAACGTCCATCAACAGATGAATGCACAAAGAAGAAGTGGACCATGTACACAATGGAATATTCGGCATAGAAAAGAATGAAACACTGCTCTTTGCAGCAACATAGATGAGCCTAGAGATAATCAGAGAACATGAGGTAAGTCGGAAAGCAGATGACAAATATCCTGTGATATCACTTCTAGGTGTTACCTAACAACTGACACAAATGAACATATTTCCACAGAGAAAGACACTCACAGACTTAGAAAACAAACTATGTTTATCTACAAGGAAAGGTGGGAGGCATGGATACATTAAGATTAGGGTTACCATACGTGTACAAATACATATTAAATACATATATCAAAAAGACCGACCATATACCAAGGGAGGTCTACTGAACGCTCTGTAATAATTTACACGGGGGCTTCCCGGGTGGCGCCGTGGTTAAGAATCCCCCTGGCAATGCAGGGGACACGGCGTCGATCCCTGGTCCGGGAAGATCCCACATGCCGCAGAGCAACTAAGCCCGTGCACCACAACTACTGAGCCTGCGCTCTAGAGCCCACGAGCCACGACTACTGAGCCCACACACCAAAACTACTAAAGCCCGCACGCCTAGGGTACGTGCTCCACAACAAGAGAAGCCACTGCAGTTAGATGCCCGTGCAGCGCAACGGAGAGTAGCCCCCGCTCACCGCAACGAGAGACAGCCCACATGCAGCAACGAAGATCCAACTCAGCCAAAAATAAATAAATAAATAAAATAAGTCTATTAAAATAAATAGTAATTTACATGGGAAGAGGATCTGTACATGTATAGATATATATATGATGTTCAATTGAACCTGATTGTGCCCACCTAGGACAAACACTATTCTAATCATTACCCCACTTTAAAATATTAAACCCAGGAACAACAATCAATGAGACATAAACTTACTGGGGTTTTCCCTGGCACATTCCATTCTAATTTACAACCTAGCAACACGACTTTCAGGAAGGCTCTGCTGCCCTACCAACCAGATTTGGAATGGAGAAATGCTGTCACCATGTGGCCGTTTCCCACAACAGCAGCTTTAATCACAGGGCTAACGGTCCCTTAAGATTCACAGTAATTGTAGGGCTGTAAATGACACGTGTCCTCAAAAAATGTCCTGGGGTAGGTAATGGTCAAAAAAGTTCACAACACGGAAAAGTTTTCAAGAAAACAATTTGAAGAGGTAAGTTGTACTCACTCTTTTGTTTACAAAAATAGAAGAACATGGATAAAACCTCAATATCAGGAATTATTGGTTGGATGCAAATCCAAACTACAAAAGGAGTCCGCCACCCAATATTCAAAATGACATCAGTAAAAAGTATACAAACAATGAATGGTGACGGGTTTGTCGAGAAATCCATACCCACTATGCTGTTGGTTGGATGTAAACTGGTAACAGCGAATCATGAGAACAGAACGGATCTGCGTTTAAAAGCTGAAAACTGAGCTACCATACGATGAGGCCGATCCCCTTAAGGGCCTATAACCTAAGAAGACCAGAATCGGAAAGACACAGACAGGAAAACATGCACTACAGCAATATTTACAATAGCCAAGACATGCAAGCAAAGAAAATGTCCATCAACAGAGAAATGGACAAAGAAGAAGTGGTATAAGTACCGAATGGAACGTTAGCCTCAGAAAAATATGATCAATGCCGCTTTCAGGATTACAGATGAGCCTAGAAATAATCATACTACGTTAAGTAAGTCAAAAGGGAATGACAAATATCCTATGACATCATTTATAGATGTTATCCTAAGATTGCTACCAATGAACATATTTCCACAGAAAAGGACGCTCACAGATTTAGAAAACAAACGAATGGTTAACCAAAATGAAAGGTGGGAAGACGGATAAATTGGGATTATGGGGGTAACATACATATACTAAGGTATGTTAAATGTATATAAACATATAAACTATATGAATTATCTAATCACCAATACATATAAAATATATAATGACCAAACACCTACCAAATATCAAGTGAGGTCTACTCAACACTCTGTAATAACATACATGGTAACAGGATCCGAAGATGAACAGATATATGTACGTATAATTGACCCGATTCTGTACAGCCAGACAATCACAGCACTCTAATCAAATTTGCTCCGATAGGGGCTTCCCTGGTGTGGCAGTGGTTGAGAATCTGCCTGCCAATGCAGGGGACACGGGTTCGAGCCCTGGTATGGGAAGATTCCACGTGCCGCGGAGCAACTAGGCCCGTGAGCCAAAACTACTGAGCCTGCGCGTCTGGAGCCTGTGCTCCGCAACAAGAGAGGCCGCGATAGTGAGAGGCCCGCGCACCACGATGAAGAGTGGGCCCCGCTTGCCACAGCTATAGAAAGCCCTCGCACAGAAACGCAGACCTAACACGGGCAAAAATAAATAAATTAATTATTTAATAAAATAAAAAAATTTTACTCCGATAAGAGATATAAACTGAATTTAAAAAACAAACATAAGTAAGGAGATATAAACTTCTGGGCGTTTGTCTGAGCACATTCCACTCTAATTTACAACCGAGGAACACGACGTCCAGGAAGACTCTGTTGCTCTAGTAACAAGAGTTGAGGACATAATAATGCTGCCGCCTTGTGGCTCTTTCCCACAACAGCAGCTTTAAACACAGTGCTTATGGTCACTTAATATTCACAGGAATGCAGGGCTGTAAATGACACGTGCCCACAGAATATGCCCTGGGGTAGGGAATAGCCAAGAGAATTCAACACATGACAAAATTTTCAAGAAGTCAATATGAAGAGGGAAGTTGTACTCACTCTTTAAGAAAAAGAAAAAGAAAAAAAGGACATACCCAAAGCTCAGTATAAGGAATTATTAGATGCATGAAAATCCAACCTCCAAAAAGGTTTCACCTCACACCTATCACGTGACAATCACAAAAAGTCTACAAAGCATAAATGCTGAAGGGGTTTTAGAGAAATGTATACCTTCTAGCTGCTGGTGGGATGTAAAGCGGTAACAGCACTAATGAAAACAGAATGCAGGTGCTTTAAAAGGTAAAAATTGAGCTACCATATGATCCGGCAGGGCACCTTCTGGGTCTATAACCTACGACCACCAGAATCGGAAAGACAGAGGCAGGCAAATGTGCACTGGAGCAATATTTAAATAGCCAAGACACGGAAGCAAAAAAAAAGGTCCAAAAACAGATGAATGGACAAAGAAGAAGTGGTATATGTACAGAATGGAATATTAGCCATGAAAAAAATAAAACAATGCCATTTGCAGCACCACAGATGAGCCTAGAGATAACCACAAAACGTGAAGTAAGTCAGAATGAAAAGAAAAATGTCCTATGAGATCACTTATGTTATCTGAAAATTCATATAAATAAACATAATGCCAGAGAGAAAGAGAATCTCAGATTGAGAAAACAAACTTACGGTTAAGCCTACGAAAAGGTGTGAGGAATGGAGAAATTAGGATATTGGGATTAACACACATAGACTAACACATATAAAATATAGAATCACCAAAGACCTATGGAATACCAAGAGTGGTCTACTCATCACTCTGTAATAACCTACATGGAAAAGGACACGAAGATCAACAGATATATGTATATGTGTAAATGAACAAGATTCTGTACCCCTAGAACAAACGACAGTTTGAAGTCAAATTGGCTCTGATAAACACTATAAATTAAAGACACAAACAAGAATTAAGGAGGCTAAAAGTTATGGGGGTTTGTCCTGCCACATTCCACTCTAATGTGCAACCTAAAAGCACAACATGCAGGAAGGTTCTGTTTCCCTAGCAAGCAGAGTTGGTAACGTAGAAATGCCGCCACCCTAAGGCCGTTTCCTCAAACAGCAGCTTTAAATCCACTGCTAATGGTCACTAACATTCAGAAGGACTGCAGGGGTGTAAATGACTCACGCCCTCCAAAAATGTCCTGGGGTAGGCAATGGCCAAAAGAATTCAAACGTGGCAAACTTTTCAAGAAGGCAATTTGAAGTTGTAAGTTTAACTCACTCTTAAAAAAAATAAAAAGGATATTGATAAAAGCTGAACATCAGGAATTACTAGACGCATGCAAATCCAATCTACCCAAAGGTATCACCTCTCACCAGTGAGAATGACCACCAGCAAAAAGTCTACAAACAACAGATGTTGAAGAAGTTGTGGAGGATAGCGTAACCTCTAGGTCTAAGTGGGATGTAAACTGGTAACAGCCAATAATCGGAATAGAACGGCAGTGCATTTCAAGGTAAGCATTGAGTTACCATATGATCCGGAAGGCCCACTATTGGGCCTGTCACCTGTGAAGGCCAGAATCAAAAAGACACAGGATGGAAAATCGTGTATTGCAGCAGTAGTTACAATAGCCAAGACATGGAAGCAACAAAAATGTCCATCATCAGATGAATGGACGAAAAAGAGGTCAATGTACACAATGGAATATTAGACACAGAAAGGAAAGAAACAACGCCGTTTGCCGCACCATAGATGAGGCTAGAGATAATCACACAACTTGAAGTAAGTCAGAAAGCGAGAGACACATATCCTATGATATCACGTATAGGTGTTATCTAAAAATTGATATTAATCAACTTATGTCCACAGAGAAGGACACTCACGTATTCAGGAAACAAACTTGTGATGAACCAGATGGAAAGGTGTGAGGAATGTATAACGGAGGATATTGTGTTTAACAGACATATGCTAATACTTTTAAAAGAGAGAATCACCAAACACATACCGAACACCAAGAGACGTCTACACAACATTCTGTAATAACCTATATGGAACAGGATCCAAAAATGAAAAGATAAATGTATCAATGAAACAGATCCTGTACACCTGGAACAAGCAAAACATTGCAATCAAATTTGCCCTGATAAAAATGAAAATTAAGCTACGAATACCAACAACAAGTTAGTGGACATAACTTCTGGGGGGTTTGCCCTGGCACATTCCACTCTAATTTACAACCTACAACCAGGACATCCAGGAAGGCCCTGTTGCCCTAGTAACCAGAGTTGGGAATATAGAAATGCTGCCGCCTTGTGGTCGTTTCCTGCAAAGGCAGCTTTAAACCCAGCGCTAATGGTCACTTAATATTCACAATTCCTACAGGGCTGTAAATGACACCTGCCCTCAAAAAATGTCCTGGTGTAGGTAATGGCCACAGGAATTCAGAACACGGCAAATTTTTCAAGGAAACGGTTTGAAGAGGTAAGTTTTTCTGTTTTGCTTAAAAAAAAAAAGAAAATGGACATGGGTGAAAGCTCAATATAGGGAAGTATTAGATGCATGCAAATCCAAACTACAAAAGGTATCACCACCCAACACTCAAAATGCTATCAGTAAAATATCTACAAACAATAAATGCTGAAGGGGTTTTAGAGAACTGTGTACCCTCTAGTTGCTGGTGGGATGTCAACTGGTAACAGCCAGTAGTGAGAACAGAATGGAGGTGCGTTGAAAGGTAAAAATTGAGCTACCATATGATCTAGTAGGCCCACTGCTGGGCCTATCCCTTGAGAAGACCAGAATCAAAAAGACACAGGCTGGCAATCCTGCACTGCATCAATACTTAGCATAGCCAAGAGTTGGAAGCAACCAAAACGTCCATCAACAGATGAATGCACAAAGAAGAAGTGGACCATGTACACAATGGAATATTCGGCATAGAAAAGAATGAAACACTGCTCTTTGCAGCAACATAGATGAGCCTAGAGATAATCAGAGAACATGAGGTAAGTCGGAAAGCAGATGACAAATATCCTGTGATATCACTTCTAGGTGTTACCTAACAACTGACACAAATGAACATATTTCCACAGAGAAAGACACTCACAGACTTAGAAAACAAACTATGTTTATCTACAAGGAAAGGTGGGAGGCATGGATACATTAAGATTAGGGTTACCATACGTGTACAAATACATATTAAATACATATATCAAAAAGACCGACCATATACCAAGGGAGGTCTACTGAACGCTCTGTAATAATTTACACGGGGGCTTCCCGGGTGGCGCCGTGGTTAAGAATCCCCCTGGCAATGCAGGGGACACGGCGTCGATCCCTGGTCCGGGAAGATCCCACATGCCGCAGAGCAACTAAGCCCGTGCACCACAACTACTGAGCCTGCGCTCTAGAGCCCACGAGCCACGACTACTGAGCCCACACACCAAAACTACTAAAGCCCGCACGCCTAGAGTACGTGCTCCACAACAAGAGAAGCCACTGCAGTTAGATGCCCGTGCAGCGCAACGGAGAGTAGCCCCCGCTCACCGCAACGAGAGACAGCCCACATGCAGCAACGAAGATCCAACTCAGCCAAAAATAAATAAATAAATAAAATAAGTCTATTAAAATAAATAGTAATTTACATGGGAAGAGGATCTGTACATGTATAGATATATATATGATGTTCAATTGAACCTGATTGTGCCCACCTAGGACAAACACTATTCTAATCATTACCCCACTTTAAAATATTAAACCCAGGAACAACAATCAATGAGACATAAACTTACTGGGGTTTTCCCTGGCACATTCCATTCTAATTTACAACCTAGCAACACGACTTTCAGGAAGGCTCTGCTGCCCTACCAACCAGATTTGGAATGGAGAAATGCTGTCACCATGTGGCCGTTTCCCACAACAGCAGCTTTAATCACAGGGCTAACGGTCCCTTAAGATTCACAGTAATTGTAGGGCTGTAAATGACACGTGTCCTCAAAAAATGTCCTGGGGTAGGTAATGGTCAAAAAAGTTCACAACACGGAAAAGTTTTCAAGAAAACAATTTGAAGAGGTAAGTTGTACTCACTCTTTTGTTTACAAAAATAGAAGAACATGGATAAAACCTCAATATCAGGAATTATTGGTTGGATGCAAATCCAAACTACAAAAGGAGTCCGCCACCCAATATTCAAAATGACATCAGTAAAAAGTATACAAACAATGAATGGTGACGGGTTTCTCGAGAAATCCATACCCACTATGCTGTTGGTTGGATGTAAACTGGTAACAGCGAATCATGAGAACAGAACGGATCTGCGTTTAAAAGCTGAAAACTGAGCTACCATACGATGAGGCCGATCCCCTTAAGGGCCTATAACCTAAGAAGACCAGAATCGGAAAGACACAGACAGGAAAACATGCACTACAGCAATATTTACAATAGCCAAGACATGCAAGCAAAGAAAATGTCCATCAACAGAGAAATGGACAAAGAAGAAGTGGTATAAGTACCGAATGGAACGTTAGCCTCAGAAAAATATGATCAATGCCGCTTTCAGGATTACAGATGAGCCTAGAAATAATCATACTACGTTAAGTAAGTCAAAAGGGAATGACAAATATCCTATGACATCATTTATAGATGTTATCCTAAGATTGCTACCAATGAACATATTTCCACAGAAAAGGACGCTCACAGATTTAGAAAACAAACGAATGGTTAACCAAAATGAAAGGTGGGAAGACGGATAAATTGGGATTATGGGGGTAACATACATATACTAAGGTATGTTAAATGTATATAAACATATAAACTATATGAATTATCTAATCACCAATACATATAAAATATATAATGACCAAACACCTACCAAATATCAAGGGAGGTCTACTCAACACTCTGTAATAACATACATGGTAACAGGATCCGAAGATGAACAGATATATGTACGTATAATTGACCCGATTCTGTACAGCCAGACAATCACAGCACTCTAATCAAATTTGCTCCGATAGGGGCTTCCCTGGTGTGGCAGTGGTTGAGAATCTGCCTGCCAATGCAGGGGACACGGGTTCGAGCCCTGGTATGGGAAGATTCCACGTGCCGCGGAGCAACTAGGCCCGTGAGCCAAAACTACTGAGCCTGCGCGTCTGGAGCCTGTGCTCCGCAACAAGAGAGGCCGCGATAGTGAGAGGCCCGCGCACCACGATGAAGAGTGGGCCCCGCTTGCCACAGCTATAGAAAGCCCTCGCACAGAAACGCAGACCTAACACGGGCAAAAATAAATAAATTAATTATTTAATAAAATAAAAAAATTTTACTCCGATAAGAGATATAAACTGAATTTAAAAAACAAACATAAGTAAGGAGATATAAACTTCTGGGCGTTTGTCTGAGCACATTCCACTCTAATTTACAACCGAGGAACACGACGTCCAGGAAGACTCTGTTGCTCTAGTAACAAGAGTTGAGGACATAATAATGCTGCCGCCTTGTGGCTCTTTCCCACAACAGCAGCTTTAAACACAGTGCTTATGGTCACTTAATATTCACAGGAATGCAGGGCTGTAAATGACACGTGCCCACAGAATATGCCCTGGGGTAGGGAATAGCCAAGAGAATTCAACACATGACAAAATTTTCAAGAAGTCAATATGAAGAGGGAAGTTGTACTCACTCTTTAAGAAAAAGAAAAAGAAAAAAAGGACATACCCAAAGCTCAGTATAAGGAATTATTAGATGCATGAAAATCCAACCTCCAAAAAGGTTTCACCTCACACCTATCACGTGACAATCACAAAAAGTCTACAAAGCATAAATGCTGAAGGGGTTTTAGAGAAATGTATACCTTCTAGCTGCTGGTGGGATGTAAAGCGGTAACAGCACTAATGAAAACAGAATGCAGGTGCTTTAAAAGGTAAAAATTGAGCTACCATATGATCCGGCAGGGCACCTTCTGGGTCTATAACCTACGACCACCAGAATCGGAAAGACAGAGGCAGGCAAATGTGCACTGGAGCAATATTTAAATAGCCAAGACACGGAAGCAAAAAAAAAGGTCCAAAAACAGATGAATGGACAAAGAAGAAGTGGTATATGTACAGAATGGAATATTAGCCATGAAAAAAATCAAACAATGCCATTTGCAGCACCACAGATGAGCCTAGAGATAACCACAAAACGTGAAGTAAGTCAGAATGAAAAGAAAAATGTCCTATGAGATCACTTATGTTATCTGAAAATTCATATAAATAAACATAATGCCAGAGAGAAAGAGAATCTCAGATTGAGAAAACAAACTTACGGTTAAGCCTACGAAAAGGTGTGAGGAATGGAGAAATTAGGATATTGGGATTAACACACATAGACTAACACATATAAAATATAGAATCACCAAAGACCTATGGAATACCAAGAGTGGTCTACTCATCACTCTGTAATAACCTACATGGAAAAGGACACGAAGATCAACAGATATATGTATATGTGTAAATGAACAAGATTCTGTACCCCTAGAACAAACGACAGTTTGAAGTCAAATTGGCTCTGATAAACACTATAAATTAAAGACACAAACAAGAATTAAGGAGGCTAAAAGTTATGGGGGTTTGTCCTGCCACATTCCACTCTAATGTGCAACCTAAAAGCACAACTTGCAGGAAGGTTCTGTTTCCCTAGCAAGCAGAGTTGGTAACGTAGAAATGCCGCCACCCTAAGGCCGTTTCCTCAAACAGCAGCTTTAAATCCACTGCTAATGGTCACTAACATTCAGAAGGACTGCAGGGGTGTAAATGACTCACGCCCTCCAAAAATGTCCTGGGGTAGGCAAAGGCCAAAAGAATTCAAACGCGGCAAACTTTTCAAGAAGACAATTTGAAGTTGTAAGTTTAACTCACTCTTAAAAAAAATAAAAAGGATATTGATAAAAGCTGAACATCAGGAATTACTAGACGCATGCAAATCCAATCTACCCAAAGGTATCACCTCTCACCAGTGAGAATGACGACCAGCAAAAAGTCTACAAACAACAGATGTTGAAGAAGTTGTGGAGGATAGCGTAACCTCTAGGTCTAAGTGGGATGTAAACTGGTAACAGCCAATAATCGGAATAGAACGGCAGTGCATTTCAAGGTAAGCATTGAGTTACCATATGATCCGGAAGGCCCACTATTGGGCCTGTCACCTGTGAAGGCCAGAATCAAAAAGACACAGGATGGAAAATCGTGTATTGCAGCAGTAGTTACAATAGCCAAGACATGGAAGCAACAAAAATGTCCATCATCAGATGAATGGACGAAAAAGAGGTCAATGTACACAATGGAATATTAGACACAGAAAGGAAAGAAACAACGCCGTTTGCCGCACCATAGATGAGGCTAGAGATAATCACACAACTTGAAGTAAGTCAGAAAGCGAGAGACACATATCCTATGATATCACGTATAGGTGTTATCTAAAAATTGATATTAATCAACTTATGTCCACAGAGAACGACACTCACGTATTCAGGAAACAAACTTGTGATGAACCAGATGGAAAGGTGTGAGGAATGTATAACGGAGGATATTGTGTTTAACAGACATATGCTAATACTTTTAAAAGAGAGAATCACCAAACACATACCGAACACCAAGAGACGTCTACACAACATTCTGTAATAACCTATATGGAACAGGATCCAAAAATGAAAAGATAAATGTATCAATGAAACAGATCCTGTACACCTGGAACAAGCAAAACATTGCAATCAAATTTGCCCTGATAAAAATGAAAATTAAGCTACGAATACCAACAACAAGTTAGTGGACATAACTTCTGGGGGGTTTGCCCTGGCACATTCCACTCTAATTTACAACCTACAACCAGGACGTCCAGGAAGGCCCTGTTGCCCTAGTAACCAGAGTTGGGAATATAGAAATGCTGCCGCCTTCTGGTCGTTTCCTGCAAAGGCAGCTTTAAACCCAGCGCTAATGGTCACTTAATATTCACAATTACTACAGGTCTGTAAATGACACCTGCCCTCAAAAAATGTCCTGGTGTAGGTAATGGCCACAGGAATTCAGAACACGGCAAATTTTTCAAGGAAACGGTTTGAAGAGGTAAGGTTTTCTGTTTTACTTAAAAAAAAAAAAGAAAATGGACATGGGTGAAAGCTCAATATAGGGAAGTATTAGATGCATGCAAATCCAAACTACAAAAGGTATCACCACCCAACACTCAAAATGCTATCAGTAAAATATCTACAAACAATAAATGCTGAAGGGGTTTTAGAGAACTGTGTACCCTCTAGTTGCTGGTGGGATGTCAACTGGTAACAGCCAGTAGTGAGAACAGAATGGAGGTGCGTTGAAAGGTAAAAATTGAGCTACCATATGATCTAGTAGGCCCACTGCTGGGCCTATCCCTTGAGAAGACCAGAATCAAAAAGACACAGGCTGGCAATCCTGCACTGCATCAATACTTAGCATAGCCAAGAGTTGGAAGCAACCAAAACGTCCATCAACAGATGAATGCACAAAGAAGAAGTGGACCATGTACACAATGGAATATTCGGCATAGAAAAGAATGAAACACTGCTCTTTGCAGCAACATAGATGAGCCTAGAGATAATCAGAGAACATGAGGTAAGTCGGAAAGCAGATGACAAATATCCTGTGATATCACTTCTAGGTGTTACCTAACAACTGACACAAATGAACATATTTCCACAGAGAAAGACACTCACAGACTTAGAAAACAAACTATGTTTATCTACAAGGAAAGGTGGGAGGCATGGATACATTAAGATTAGGGTTACCATACGTGTACAAATACATATTAAATACATATATCAAAAAGACCGACCATATACCAAGGGAGGTCTACTGAACGCTCTGCAATAATTTACACGGGGGTTTCCCGGGTGGCACCGTGGTTAAGAATCCCCCTGGCAATGCAGGGGACACGGCGTCGATCCCTGGTCCGGGAAGATCCCACATGCCGCAGAGCAACTAAGCCCGTGCACCACAACTACTGAGCCTGCTCTCTAGAGCCCACGAGCCACGACAACTGAGCCCACACACCAAAACTACTAAAGCCCGCACGCCTAGAGTACGTGCTCCACAACAAGAGAAGCCACTGCAGTTAGATGCCCGTGCAGCGCAACGGAGAGTAGCCCCCGCTCACCGCAACGAGAGACAGCCCACATGCAGCAACGAAGATCCAACTCAGCCAAAAATGAATAAATAAATAAAATAAGTCTATTAAAATAAATAGTAATTTACATGGGAAGAGGATCTGTACATGTATAGATATATATGATGTTCAATTGAACCTGATGGTGCCCACCTAGGACAAACACTATTCTAATCATTACCCCACTTTAAAAAATTAAACCCAGGAACAACAATCAATGAGATATAAACTTACTGGGGTTTTCCCGGGCACATTCCATTCTAATTTACAACCTAGCAACACGACTTTCAGGAAGGCTCTGCTGCCCTACTAACCAGATTTGGAATGGAGAAATGCTGTCACCATGTGGCCGTTTCCCACAACAGCAGCTTTAATCACAGGGCTAACGGTCCCTTAAGATTCACAGTAATTGTAGGGCTGTAAATGACACGTGTCCTCAAAAAATGTCCTGGGGTAGGTAATGGTCAAAAAAGTTCACAACACGGAAAAGTTTTCAAGAAAACAATTTGAAGAGGTAAGTTGTACTCACTCTTTTGTTTACAAAAATAGAAGAACATGGATAAAACCTCAATATCAGGAATTATTGGTTGGATGCAAATCCAAACTACAAAAGGAGTCCGCCACCCAATATTCAAAATGACATCAGTAAAAAGTATACAAACAATGAATGGTGACGGGTTTGTCGAGAAATCCATACCCACTATGCTGTTGGTTGGATGTAAACTGGTAACAGCGAATCATGAGAACAGAACGGATCTGCGTTTAAAAGCTGAAAACTGAGCTACCATACGATGAGGCCGATCCCCTTAAGGGCCTATAACCTAAGAAGACCAGAATCGGAAAGACACAGACAGGAAAACATGCACTACAGCAATATTTACAATAGCCAAGACATGCAAGCAAAGAAAATGTCCATCAACAGAGAAATGGACAAAGAAGAAGTGGTATAAGTACCGAATGGAACGTTAGCCTCAGAAAAATATGATCAATGCCGCTTTCAGGATTACAGATGAGCCTAGAAATAATCATACTACGTTAAGTAAGTCAAAAGGGAATGACAAATATCCTATGACATCATTTATAGATGTTATCCTAAGATTGCTACCAATGAACATATTTCCACAGAAAAGGACGCTCACAGATTTAGAAAACAAACGAATGGTTAACCAAAATGAAAGGTGGGAAGACGGATAAATTGGGATTATGGGGGTAACATACATATACTAAGGTATGTTAAATGTATATAAACATATAAACTATATGAATTATCTAATCACCAATACATATAAAATATATAATGACCAAACACCTACCAAATATCAAGGGAGGTCTACTCAACACTCTGTAATAACATACATGGTAACAGGATCCGAAGATGAACAGATATATGTACGTATAATTGACCCGATTCTGTACAGCCAGACAATCACAACACTCTAATCAAATTTGCTCCGATAGGGGCTTCCCTGGTGTGGCAGTGGTTGAGAATCTGCCTGCCAATGCAGGGGACACGGGTTCGAGCCCTGGTATGGGAAGATTCCACGTGCCGCGGAGCAACTAGGCCCGTGAGCCAAAACTACTGAGCCTGCGCGTCTGGAGCCTGTGCTCCGCAACAAGAGAGGCCGCGATAGTGAGAGGCCCGCGCACCACGATGAAGAGTGGGCCCCGCTTGCCACAGCTATAGAAAGCCCTCGCACAGAAACGCAGACCTAACACGGGCAAAAATAAATAAATTAATTATTTAATAAAATAAAAAAATTTTACTCCGATAAGAGATATAAACTGAATTTAAAAAACAAACATAAGTAAGGAGATATAAACTTCTGGGCGTTTGTCTGAGCACATTCCACTCTAATTTACAACCGAGGAACACGACGTCCAGGAAGACTCTGTTGCTCTAGTAACAAGAGTTGAGGACATAATAATGCTGCCGCCTTGTGGCTCTTTCCCACAACAGCAGCTTTAAACACAGTGCTTATGGTCACTTAATATTCACAGGAATGCAGGGCTGTAAATGACACGTGCCCACAGAATATGCCCTGGGGTAGGGAATAGCCAAGAGAATTCAACACATGACAAAATTTTCAAGAAGTCAATATGAAGAGGGAAGTTGTACTCACTCTTTAAGAAAAAGAAAAAGAAAAAAAGGACATACCCAAAGCTCAGTATAAGGAATTATTAGATGCATGAAAATCCAACCTCCAAAAAGGTTTCACCTCACACCTATCACGTGACAATCACAAAAAGTCTACAAACCATAAATGCTGAAGGGGTTTTAGAGAAATGTATACCTTCTAGCTGCTGGTGGGATGTAAAGCGGTAACAGCACTAATGAAAACAGAATGCAGGTGCTTTAAAAGGTAAAAATTGAGCTACCATATGATCCGGCAGGGCACCTTCTGGGTCTATAACCTACGACCACCAGAATCGGAAAGACAGAGGCAGGCAAATGTGCACTGGAGCAATATTTAAATAGCCAAGACACGGAAGCAAAAAAAAAGGTCCAAAAACAGATGAATGGACAAAGAAGAAGTGGTATATGTACAGAATGGAATATTAGCCATGAAAAAAATAAAACAATGCCATTTGCAGCACCACAGATGAGCCTAGAGATAACCACAAAACGTGAAGTAAGTCAGAATGAAAAGAAAAATGTCCTATGAGATCACTTATGTTATCTGAAAATTCATATAAATAAACATAATGCCAGAGAGAAAGAGAATCTCAGATTGAGAAAACAAACTTACGGTTAAGCCTACGAAAAGGTGTGAGGAATGGAGAAATTAGGATATTGGGATTAACACACATAGACTAACACATATAAAATATAGAATCACCAAAGACCTATGGAATACCAAGAGTGGTCTACTCATCACTCTGTAATAACCTACATGGAAAAGGACACGAAGATCAACAGATATATGTATATGTGTAAATGAACAAGATTCTGTACCCCTAGAACAAACGACAGTTTGAAGTCAAATTGGCTCTGATAAACACTATAAATTAAAGACACAAACAAGAATTAAGGAGGCTAAAAGTTATGGGGGTTTGTCCTGCCACATTCCACTCTAATGTGCAACCTAAAAGCACAACATGCAGGAAGGTTCTGTTTCCCTAGCAAGCAGAGTTGGTAACGTAGAAATGCCGCCACCCTAAGGCCGTTTCCTCAAACAGCAGCTTTAAATCCACTGCTAATGGTCACTAACATTCAGAAGGACTGCAGGGGTGTAAATGACTCACGCCCTCCAAAAATGTCCTGGGGTAGGCAATGGCCAAAAGAATTCAAACGCGGCAAACTTTTCAAGAAGGCAATTTGAAGTTGTAAGTTTAACTCACTCTTAAAAAAAATAAAAAGGATATTGATAAAAGCTGAACATCAGGAATTACTAGACGCATGCAAATCCAATCTACCCAAAGGTATCACCTCTCACCAGTGAGAATGACCACCAGCAAAAAGTCTACAAACAACAGATGTTGAAGAAGTTGTGGAGGATAGCGTAACCTCTAGGTCTAAGTGGGATGTAAACTGGTAACAGCCAATAATCGGAATAGAACGGCAGTGCATTTCAAGGTAAGCATTGAGTTACCATATGATCCGGAAGGCCCACTATTGGGCCTGTCACCTGTGAAGGCCAGAATCAAAAAGACACAGGATGGAAAATCGTGTATTGCAGCAGTAGTTACAATAGCCAAGACATGGAAGCAACAAAAATGTCCATCATCAGATGAATGGACGAAAAAGAGGTCAATGTACACAATGGAATATTAGACACAGAAAGGAAAGAAACAACGCCGTTTGCCGCACCATAGATGAGGCTAGAGATAATCACACAACTTGAAGTAAGTCAGAAAGCGAGAGACACATATCCTATGATATCACGTATAGGTGTTATCTAAAAATTGATATTAATCAACTTATGTCCACAGAGAAGGACACTCACGTATTCAGGAAACAAACTTGTGATGAACCAGATGGAAAGGTGTGAGGAATGTATAACGGAGGATATTGTGTTTAACAGACATATGCTAATACTTTTAAAAGAGAGAATCACCAAACACATACCGAACACCAAGAGACGTCTACACAACATTCTGTAATAACCTATATGGAACAGGATCCAAAAATGAAAAGATAAATGTATCAATGAAACAGATCCTGTACACCTGGAACAAGCAAAACATTGCAATCAAATTTGCCCTGATAAAAATGAAAATTAAGCTACGAATACCAACAACAAGTTAGTGGACATAACTTCTGGGGGGTTTGCCCTGGCACATTCCACTCTAATTTACAACCTACAACCAGGACGTCCAGGAAGGCCCTGTTGCCCTAGTAACCAGAGTTGGGAATATAGAAATGCTGCCGCCTTCTGGTCGTTTCCTGCAAAGGCAGCTTTAAACCCAGCGCTAATGGTCACTTAATATTCACAATTACTACAGGTCTGTAAATGACACCTGCCCTCAAAAAATGTCCTGGTGTAGGTAATGGCCACAGGAATTCAGAACACGGCAAATTTTTCAAGGAAACGGTTTGAAGAGGTAAGGTTTTCTGTTTTACTTAAAAAAAAAAAAAGAAAATGGACATGGGTGAAAGCTCAATATAGGGAAGTATTAGATGCATGCAAATCCAAACTACAAAAGGTTTCACCACCCAACACTCAAAATGCTATCAGTAAAATATCTACAAACAATAAATGCTGAAGGGGTTTTAGAGAACTGTGTACCCTCTAGTTGCTGGTGGGATGTCAACTGGTAACAGCCAGTAGTGAGAACAGAATGGAGGTGCGTTGAAAGGTAAAAATTGAGCTACCATATGATCTAGTAGGCCCACTGCTGGGCCTATCCCTTGAGAAGACCAGAATCAAAAAGACACAGGCTGGCAATCCTGCACTGCATCAATATTTAGCGTAGCCAAGAGTTGGAAGCAACCAAAACGTCCATCAACAGATGAATGCACAAAGAAAAAGTGGACCATGTACACAATGGAATATTCGGCATAGAAAAGAATGAAACACTGCTCTTTGCAGCAACATAGATGAGCCTAGAGATAATCAGAGAACATGAGGTAAGTCGGAAAGCAGATGACAAATATCCTGTGATATCACTTCTAGGTGTTACCTAACAACTGACACAAATGAACATATTTCCACAGAGAAAGACACTCACAGACTTAGAAAACAAACTATGTTTATCTACAAGGAAAGGTGGGAGGCATGGATACATTAAGATTAGGGTTACCATACGTGTACAAATACATATTAAATACATATATCAAAAAGACCGACCATATACCAAGGGAGGTCTACTGAACGCTCTGTAATAATTTACACGGGGGCTTCCCGGGTGGCACCGTGGTTAAGAATCCCCCTGGCAATGCAGGGGACACGGCGTCGATCCCTGGTCCGGGAAGATCCCACATGCCGCAGAGCAACTAAGCCCGTGCACCACAACTACTGAGCCTGCGCTCTAGAGCCCACGAGCCACGACTACTGAGCCCACACACCAAAACTACTAAAGCCCGCACGCCTAGAGTACGTGCTCCACAACAAGAGAAGCCACTGCAGTTAGATGCCCGTGCAGCGCAACGGAGAGTAGCCCCCGCTCACCGCAACGAGAGACAGCCCACATGCAGGAACGAAGATCCAACTCAGCCAAAAATAAATAAATAAATAAAATAAGTCTATTAAAATAAATAGTAATTTACATGGGAAGAGGATCTGTACATGTATAGATATATATGATGTTCAATTGAACCTGATTGTGCCCACCTAGGACAAACACTATTCTAATCATTACCCCACTTTAAAAAATTAAACCCAGGAACAGCAATCAATGAGACATAAACTTACTGGGGTTTTCCCGGGCACATTCCATTCTAATTTACAACCTAGCAACACGACTTTCAGGAAGGCTCTGCTGCCCTACTAACCAGATTTGGAATGGAGAAATGCTGTCACCATGTGGCCGTTTCCCACAACAGCAGCTTTAATCACAGGGCTAACGGTCCCTTAAGATTCACAGTAATTGTAGGGCTGTAAATGACACGTGTCCTCAAAAAATGTCCTGGGGTAGGTAATGGTCAAAAAAGTTCACAACACGGAAAAGTTTTCAAGAAAACAATTTGAAGAGGTAAGTTGTACTCACTCTTTTGTTTACAAAAATAGAAGAACATGGATAAAACCTCAATATCAGGAATTATTGGTTGGATGCAAATCCAAACTACAAAAGGAGTCCGCCACCCAATATTCAAAATGACATCAGTAAAAAGTATACAAACAATGAATGGTGACGGGTTTCTCGAGAAATCCATACCCACTATGCTGTTGGTTGGATGTAAACTGGTAACAGCGAATCATGAGAACAGAACGGATCTGCGTTTAAAAGCTGAAAACTGAGCTACCATACGATGAGGCCGATCCCCTTAAGGGCCTATAACCTAAGAAGACCAGAATCGGAAAGACACAGACAGGAAAACATGCACTACAGCAATATTTACAATAGCCAAGACATGCAAGCAAAGAAAATGTCCATCAACAGAGAAATGGACAAAGAAGAAGTGGTATAAGTACCGAATGGAACGTTAGCCTCAGAAAAATATGATCAATGCCGCTTTCAGGATTACAGATGAGCCTAGAGATAATCATACTACGTTAAGTAAGTCAAAAGGGAATGACAAATATCCTATGACATCATTTATAGATGTTATCCTAAGATTGCTACCAATGAACATATTTCCACAGAAAAGGATGCTCACAGATTTAGAAAACAAACGAATGGTTAACCAAAATGAACGGTGGGAAGACGGATAAATTGGGATTATGGGGGTAACATACATATACTAAGGTATGTTAAATGTATATAAACATATAAACTATATGAATTATCTAATCACCAATACATATAAAATATATAATGACCAAACACCTACCAAATATCAAGGGAGGTCTACTCAACACTCTGTAATAACATACATGGTAACAGGATCCGAAGATGAACAGATATATGTATGTATAATTGACCCGATTCTGTACAGCCAGACAATCACAACACTCTAATCAAATTTGCTCCGATAGGGGCTTCCCTGGTGTGGCAGTGGTTGAGAATCTGCCTGCCAATGCAGGGGACACGGGTTCGAGCCCTGGTATGGGAAGATTCCACGTGCCGCGGAGCAACTAGGCCCGTGAGCCAAAACTACTGAGCCTGCGCGTCTGGAGCCTGTGCTCCGCAACAAGAGAGGCCGCGACAGTGAGAGGCCCGCGCACCACGATGAAGAGTGGGCCCCGCTTGCCACAGCTATAGAAAGCCCTCGCACAGAAACGCAGACCTAACACGGGCAAAAATAAATAAATTAATTATTTAATAAAATAAAAATTTTTACTCCGATAAGAGATATAAATTAAATTTAAAAAACAAACATAAGTAAGGAGATATAAACTTCTGGGCGTTTGTCTGAGCACATTCCACTCTAATTTACAACCGAGGAACACGACGTCCAGGAAGACTCTGTTGCTCTAGTAACAAGAGTTGAGGACATAATAATGCTGCCGCCTTGTGGTTCTTTCCCACAACAGCAGCTTTAAACACAGTGCTTATGGTCACTTAATATTCACAGGAATGCAGGGCTGTAAATGACACGTGCCCACAAAATATGCCCTGGGGTAGGGAATAGCCAAGAGAATTCAACACATGACAAAATTTTCAAGAAGTCAATATGAAGAGGGAAGTTGTACTCACTCTTTAAGAAAAAGAAAAAGAAAAAAAGGACATACCCAAAGCTCAGTATAAGGAATTATTAGATGCATGAAAATCCAACCTCCAAAATGGTTTCACCTCACACCTATCACGTGACAATCACAAAAAGTCTGCAAACCATAAATTCTGAAGGGGTTTTAGAGAACTGTATACCTTCTAGCTGCTGGTGGGATGTAAAGCGGTAACAGCACTAATGAAAACAGAATGCAGGTGCTTTAAAAGGTAAAAATTGTGCTACCATATGATCCGGCAGGGCACCTTCTGGGTCTATAACCTACGACCACCAGAATCGGAAAGACAGAGGCAGGCAAATGTGCACTGCAGCAATATTTAAATAGCCAAGACACGGAAGCAAAAAAAAAGGTCCAAAAACAGATGAATGGACAAAGAAGAAGTGGTATATGTACAGAATGGAATATTAGCCATGAAAAAAATAAAACAATGCCATTTGCAGCACCACAGATGAGCCTAGAGATAACCACAAAACGTGAAGTAAGTCAGAATGAAAAGAAAAATGTCCTATGAGATCACTTATGTTATCTGAAAATTCATATAAATAAACATAATGCCAGAGAGAAAGAGAATCTCAGATTGAGAAAACAAACTTACGGTTAAGCCTATGAAAAGGTGTGAGGAATGGAGAAATTAGGATATTGGGATTAACAAACATATACTAACACATATAAAATATAGAATCACCAAAGACCTATGGAATACCAAGAGTGGTCTACTCATCACTCTGTAATAACCTACATGGAAAAGGACACGAAGATCAACAGATATATGTATATGTGTAAATGAACAAGATTCTGTACCCCTAGAACAAACGACAGTTTGAAGTCAAATTGGCTCTGATAAACACTATAAATTAAAGACACAAACAAGAATTAAGGAGGCTAAAAGTTATGGGGGTTTGTCCTGCCACATTCCACTCTAATGTGCAACCTAAAAGCACAACATGCAGGAAGGTTCTGTTTCCCTAGCAAGCAGAGTTGGTAACGTAGAAATGCCGCCACCCTAAGGCCGTTTCCTCAAACAGCAGCTTTAAATCCACTGCTAATGGTCACTAACATTCAGAAGGACTGCAGGGGTGTAAATGACTCACGCCCTCCAAAAATGTCCTGGGGTAGGCAATGGCCAAAAGAATTCCAACGCGGCAAACTTTTCAAGAAGGCAATTTGAAGTTGTAAGTTTAACTCACTCTTAAAAAAAATAAAAAGCATATTGATAAAAGCTGAACATCAGGAATTACTAGACGCATGCAAATCCAATCTACCCAAAGGTATCACCTCTCACCAGTGAGAATGACCACCAGCAAAAAGTCTACAAACAACAGATGTTGAAGAAGTTGTGGAGGATAGAGTAACCTCTAGGTCTAAGTGGGATGTAAACTGGTAACAGCCAATAATCGGAATAGAACGGCAGTGCATTTCAAGGTAAGCATTGAGTTACCATATGATCCGGAAGGCCCACTATTCGGCCTGTCACCTGTGAAGGCCAGAATCAAAAAGACACGGGATGGAAAATCGTGTATTGCAGCAGTAGTTACAATAGCCAGGACATGGAAGCAACAAAAATGTCCATCATCAGATGAATGGACGAAAAAGAGGTCAATGTACACAATGGAATATTAGACACAGAAAGGAAAGAAACAACGCCGTTTGCTGCACCATAGATGAGGCTAGAGATAATCACACAACTTGAAGTAAGTCAGAAAGCGAGAGACACATATCCTCTGATATCACGTATAGGTGTTATCTAAAAATTGATGTTAATCAACTTATGTCCACAGAGAAGGACACTCACGTATTCAGGAAACAAACTTGTGATGAACCAGATGGAAAGGTGTGAGGAATGTATAACGGAGGATATTGTGTTTAATAGACATATGCTAATACTTTTAAAAGAGAGAATCACCAAACACATACCGAACACCAAGAGACGTCTACACAACATTCTGTAATAACCTATATGGAACAGGATCCAAAAATGAAAAGATAAATGTATCAATGAAACAGATTCTGTACACCTGGAACAAGCAAAACATTGCAATCAAATTTGCCCCGATAAAAATGAAAATTAAGCTACGAATACCAACAACAAGTTAGTGGACATAACTTCTGGGGGGTTTGCCCTGGCACATTCCACTCTAATTTACAACCTACAACCAGGACGTCCAGGAAGGCCCTGTTGCCCTAGTAACCAGAGTTGGGAATATAGAAATGCTGCCGCCTTGTGGTCGTTTCCTGCAAAGGCAGCTTTAAACCCAGCGCTAATGGTCACTTAATATTCACAATTACTACAGGTCTGTAAATGACACCTGCCCTCAAAAAATGTCCTGGTGTAGGTAATGGCCACAGGAATTCAGAACACGGCAAATTTTTCAAGGAAACGGTTTGAAGAGGTAAGGTTTTCTGTTTTACTTAAAAAAAAAAAAGAAAATGGACATGGGTGAAAGCTCAATATAGGGAACTATTAGATGCATGCAAATCCAAACTACAAAAGGTATCACCACCCAACACTCAAAATGCTATCAGTAAAATATCTACAAACAATAAATGCTGAAGGGGTTTTAGAGAACTGTGTACCCTCTAGTTGCTGGTGGGATGTCAACTGGTAACAGCCAGTAGTGAGAACAGAATGGAGGTGCGTTGAAAGGTAAAAATTGAGCTACCATATGATCTAGTAGGCCCACTGCTGGGCCTATCCCTTGAGAAGACCAGAATCAAAAAGACACAGGCTGGCAATCCTGCACTGCATCAATATTTAGCGTAGCCAAGAGTTGGAAGCAACCAAAACGTCCATCAACAGATGAATGCACAAAGAAGAAGTGGACCATGTACACAATGGAATATTCGGCATAGAAAAGAATGAAACACTGCTCTTTGCAGCAACATAGATGAGCCTAGAGATAATCAGAGAACATGAGGTAAGTCGGAAAGCAGATGACAAATATCCTGTGATATCACTTCTAGGTGTTACCTAACAAGTGACACAAATGAACATATTTCCACAGAGAAAGACACTCACAGACTTAGAAAACAAACTATGTTTATCTACAAGGAAAGGTGGGAGGCATGGATACATTAAGATTAGGGTTACCATACGTGTACAAATACATATTAAATACATATATCAAAAAGACCGACCATATACCAAGGGAGGTCTACTGAACGCTCTGTAATAATTTACACGGGGGCTTCCCGGGTGGCGCCGTGGTTAAGAATCCGCCTGGCAATGCAGGGGACACGGCGTCGATCCCTGGTCCGGGAAGATCCCACATGCCGCAGAGCAACTAAGCCCGTGCACCACAACTACTGAGCCTGCGCTCTAGAGCCCACGAGCCACGACTACTGAGCCCACACACCAAAACTACTAAACCCCGCACGCCTAGAGTACGTGCTCCACAACAAGAGAAGCCACTGCAGTTAGATGCCCGTGCAGCGCAACGGAGAGTAGCCCCCGCTGACCGCAACGAGAGACAGCCCACATGCAGCAACGAAGATCCAACTCAGCCAAAAATAAATAAATAAATAAAATAAGTCTATTAAAATAAATAGTAATTTACATGGGAAGAGGATCTGTACATGTATAGATATATATGATGTTCAATTGAACCTGATTGTGCCCACCTAGGACAAACACTATTCTAATCATTACCCCACTTTAAAAAATTAAACCCAGGAACAACAATCAATGAGACATAAACTTACTGGGGTTTTCCCTGGCACATTCCATTCTAATTTACAACCTAGCAACACGACTTTCAGGAAGGCTCTGCTGCCCTACTAACCAGATTTGGAATGGAGAAATGCTGTCACCATGTGGCCGTTTCCCACAACAGCAGCTTTAATCACAGGGCTAACGGTCCCTTAAGATTCACAGTAATTGTAGGGCTGTAAATGACACGTGTCCTCAAAAAATGTCCTGGGGTAGGTAATGGTCAAAAAAGTTCACAACACGGAAAAGTTTTCAAGAAAACAATTTGAAGAGGTAAGTTGTACTCACTCTTTTGTTTACAAAAATAGAAGAACATGGATAAAACCTCAATATCAGGAATTATTGGTTGGATGCAAATCCAAACTACAAAAGGAGTCCGCCACCCCATATTCAAAATGACATCAGTAAAAAGTATACAAACAATGAATGGTGACGGGTTTGTCGAGAAATCCATACCCACTATGCTGTTGGTTGGATGTAAACTGGTAACAGCGAATCATGAGAACAGAACGGATCTGCGTTTAAAAGCTGAAAACTGAGCTACCATACGATGAGGCCGATCCCCTTAAGGGCCTATAACCTAAGAAGACCAGAATCGGAAAGACACAGACAGGAAAACATGCACTACAGCAATATTTACAATAGCCAAGACATGCAAGCAAAGAAAATGTCCATCAACAGAGAAATGGACAAAGAAGAAGTGGTATAAGTACCAAATGGAACGTTAGCCTCAGAAAAATATGATCAATGCCGCTTTCAGGATTACAGATGAGCGTAGAGATAATCATACAACGTTAAGTAAGTCAAAAGGGAATGACAAATATCCTATGACATCATTTATAGATGTTATCCTAAGATTGCTACCAATGAACATATTTCCACAGAAAAGGACGCTCACAGATTTAGAAAACAAACGAATGGTTAACCAAAATGAACGGTGGGAAGACGGATAAATTGGGATTATGGGGGTAACATACATATACTAAGGTATGTTAAATGTATATAAACATACAAACTATATGAATTATCTAATCACCAATACATATAAAATATATAATGACCAAACACCTACCAAATATCAAGGGAGGTCTACTCAACACTCTGTAATAACATACATGGTAACAGGATCCGAAGATGAACAGATATATGTATGTATAATTGACCCGATTCTGTACAGCCAGACAATCACAACACTCTAATCAAATTTGCTCCGATAGGGGCTTCCCTGGTGTGGCAGTGGTTGAGAATCTGCCTGCCAATGCAGGGGACACGGGTTCGAGCCCTGGTATGGGAAGATTCCACGTGCCGCGGAGCAACTAGGCCCGTGAGCCAAAACTACTGAGCCTGCGCGTCTGGAGCCTGTGCTCCGCAACAAGAGAGGCCGCGACAGTGAGAGGCCCGCGCACCACGATGAAGAGTGGGCCCCGCTTGCCACAGCTATAGAAAGCCCTCGCACAGAAACGCAGACCTAACACGGGCAAAAATAAATAAATTAATTATTTAATAAAATAAAAAAATTTTACTCCGAAAAGAGATATAAATTAAATTTAAAAAACAAACATAAGTAAGGAGATATAAACTTCTGCACGTTTGTCTGAGCACATTCCACTCTAATTTACAACCGAGGAACACGACGTCCAGGAAGACTCTGTTGCTCTAGTAACAAGAGTTGAGGACATAATAATGCTGCCGCCTTGTGGCTCTTTCCCACAACAGCAGCTTTAAACACAGTGCTTATGGTCACTTAATATTCACAGGAATGCAGGGCTGTAAATGACACGTGCCCACAAAATATGCCCTGGGGTAGGGAATAGCCAAGAGAATTCAACACATGACAAAATTTTCAAGAAGTCAATATGAAGAGGGAAGTTGTACTCACTCTTTAAGAAAAAGAAAAAAAGGACATACACAAAGCTCAGTATAAGGAATTATTAGATGCATGAAAATCCAACCTCCAAAAAGGTTTCACCTCACACCTATCACGTGACAATCACAAAAAGTCTGCAAACCATAAATGCTGAAGGGGTTTTAGAGAACTGTATACCTTCTAGCTGCTGGTGGGATGTAAAGCGGTAACAGCACTAATGAAAACAGAATGCAGGTGCTTTAAAAGGTAAAAATTGAGCTACCATATGATCCGGCAGGGCACCTTCTGGGTCTATAACCTACGACCACCAGAATCGGAAAGACAGAGGCAGGCAAATGTGCACTGGAGCAATATTTTAATAGCCAAGACACGGAAGCAAAAAAAAAAGGTCCAAAAACAGATGAATGGACAAAGAAGAAGTGGTATATGTACAGAATGGAATATTAGCCATGAAAAAAATAAAACAATGCCATTTGCAGCACCACAGATGAGCCTAGAGATAACCACAAAACGTGAAGTAAGTCAGAATGAAAAGAAAAATGTCCTATGAGATCACTTATGTTATCTGAAAATTCATATAAATAAACATAATGCCAGAGAGAAAGAGAATCTCAGATTGAGAAAACAAACTTATGGTTAAGCCTATGAAAAGGTGTGAGGAATGGAGAAATTAGGATATTGGGATTAACAAACATAGACTAATACATATAAAATATAGAATCACCAAAGACCTATGGAATACCAAGAGTGGTCTACTCATCACTCTGTAATAACCTACATGGAAAAGGACATGAAGATCAACAGATATATGTATATGTGTAAATGAACAAGATTCTGTACCCCTAGAACAAACGACAGTTTGAAGTCAAATTGGCTCTGATAAACACTATAAATTAAAGACACAAACAAGAATTAAGGAGGCTAAAAGTTATGGGGGTTTGTCCTGCCACATTCCACTCTAATGTGCAACCTAAAAGCACAACTTGCAGGAAGGTTCTGTTTCCCTAGCAAGCAGAGTTGGTAACGTAGAAATGCCGCCACCCTAAGGCCGTTTCCTCAAACAGCAGCTTTAAATCCACTGCTAATGGTCACTAACATTCAGAAGGACTGCAGGGGTGTAAATGACTCACGCCCTCAAAAAATGTCCTGGGGTAGGCAATGGCCAAAAGAATTCAAACGCGGCAAACTTTTCAAGAAGGCAATTTGAAGTTGTAAGTTTAACTCACTCTTAAAAAAAATAAAAAGGATATTGATAAAAGCTGAACATCAGGAATTACTAGACGCATGCAAATCCAATCTACCCAAAGGTATCACCTCTCACCAGTGAGAATGACCATCAGCAAAAAGTCTACAAACAACAGATGTTGAAGAAGTTGTGGAGGATAGCGTAACCTCTAGGTCTAAGTGGGATGTAAACTGGTAACAGCCAATAATCGGAATAGAACGGCAGTGCGTTTCAAGGTAAGCATTGAGTTACCATATGATCCGGAAGGCCCACTATTGGGCCTGTCACCTGTGGAGGCCAGAATCAAAAAGACACGGGATGGAAAATCGTGTATTGCAGCAGTAGTTACAATAGCCAAGACATGGAAGCAACAAAAATGTCCATCATCAGATGAATGGACGAAAAAGAGGTCAATGTACACAATGGAATATTAGACACAGAAAGGAAAGAAACAACGCCGTTTGCCGCACCATAGATGAGGCTAGAGATAATCACACAACTTGAGGTAAGTCAGAAAGCGAGAGACACATATCCTATGATATCACGTATAGGTGTTATCTAAAAATTGATATTAATCAACGTATGTCCACAGAGAAGGACACTCACGTATTCAGGAAACAAACTTGTGATTAACCAGATGGAAAGGTGTGAGGAATGTATAACGGAGGATATTGTGTTTAACAGACATATGCTAATACTTTTAAAAGAGAGAATCACCAAACACATACCGAACACCAAGAGACGTCTACACAACATTCTGTAATAACCTATATGGAACAGGATCCAAAAATGAAAAGATAAATGTATCAATGAAACAGATTCTGTACACCTGGAACAAGCAAAACATTGCAATCAAATTTGCCCTGATAAAAATGAAAATTAAGCTACGAATACCAACAACAAGTTAGTAGACATAACTTCTGGGGGGTTTGTCCTGGCACATTCCACTCTAATTTACAACCTACGACCAGGACGTCCAGGAAGGCCCTGTTGCCTTAGTAACCAGAGTTGGGAATATAGAAATGCTGCCGCCTTGTGGTCGTTTCCTGCAAAGGCGGCTTTAAATCCAGCGCTAATGGTCACTTAATATTCACAATTCCTACAGGGCTGTAAATGACACCTGCCCTCAAAAAATGTCCTGGTGTAGGTAATCGCCACAGGAATTCAGAACATGGCAAATTTTTTCAAGGAAACGGTTTGAAGAGGTAAGTTTTCCTGTTTTGCTTAAAAAAAAATGGACGTGGATGAAAGCTCCATATACGGAACTATTAGATGCATGCAAATCCAAACTACAAAAGGTATCACCACCCAACACTCAAAATGCCATCAGTAAAATATCTACAAACAATAAATGCTGAAGGGGTTTTAGAGAACTGTGTACCCTCTAGTTGCTGGTGGGATGTCAACTGGTAACAGCCAGTAGTGAGAACAGAATGGAGGTGCGTTGAAAGGTAAAAACTGAGCTACCATATGATCTAGTAGGCCCACTGCTGGGCCTATCCCTTGAGAAGACCAGAATCAAAAAGACACAGGCTGGCAATCCTGCACTGCATCAATATTTAGCGTAGCCAAGAGTTGGAAGCAACCAAAACGTCCATCAACAGATGAATGCACAAAGAAGAAGTGGACCATGTACACAATGGAATATTCGGCATAGAAAAGAATGAAACACTGCTCTTTGCAGCAACATAGATGAGCCTAGAGATAATCAGAGAACATGAGGTAAGTCGGAAAGCAGATGACAAATATCCTGTGATATCACTTCTAGGTGTTACCTAACAACTGACACAAATGAACATATTTCCACAGAGAAAGACGCTCACAGACTTAGAAAACAAACTATGTTTATCTACAAGGAAAGGTGGGAGGCATGGATACATTAAGATTAGGGTTACCATACGTGTACAAATACATATTAAATACATATATCAAAAAGACCGACCATATACCAAGGGAGGTCTACTGAACGCTCTGTAATAATTTACACGGGGGCCTCCCGGGTGGCGCCGTGGTTAAGAATCCGCCTGGCAATGCAGGGGACACGGCGTCGATCCCTGGTCCGGGAAGATCCCACATGCCGCAGAGCAACTAAGCCCGTGCACCACAACTACTGAGCCTGCGCTCTAGAGCCCACGAGCCACGACTACTGAGCCCACACACCAAAACTACTAAAGCCCGCACGCCTAGAGTACGTGCTCCACAACAAGAGAAGCCACTGCGGTGAGAAGCCCGTGCAGCGCAACGGAGAGTAGCCCCCGCTCACCGCAACGAGAGACAGCCCACATGCAGCAACGAAGATCCAACTCAGCCAAAAATAAATAAATAAATAAAATAAGTTTATTAAAATAAATAGTAATTTACATGGGAAGAGGATCTGTACATGTATAGATATATATGATGTTCAATTGAACCTGATTGTGCCCACCTAGGACAAACACTATTCTAATCATTACCCCACTTTAAAAAATTAAACCCAGGAACAACAATCAATGAGACATAAACTTACTGGGGTTTTCCCGGGCACATTCCATTCTAATTTACAACCTAGCAACACGACTTTCAGGAAGGCTCTGCTGCCCTACTAACCAGATTTGGAATGGAGAAATGCTGTCACCATGTGGCCGTTTCCCACAACAGCAGCTTTAATCACAGGGCTAACGGTCCCTTAAGATTCACAGTAATTGTAGGGCTGTAAATGACACGTGTCCTCAAAAAATGTCCTGGGGTAGGTAATGGTCAAAAAAGTTCACAACACGGAAAAGTTTTCAAGAAAACAATTTGAAGAGGTAAGTTGTACTCACTCTTTTGTTTACAAAAATAGAAGAACATGGATAAAACCTCAATATCAGGAATTATTGGTTGGATGCAAATCCAAACTACAAAAGGAGTCCGCCACCCAATATTCAAAATGACATCAGTAAAAAGTATACAAACAATGAATGGTGACGGGTTTCTCGAGAAATCCATACCCACTATGCTGTTGGTTGGATGTAAACTGGTAACAGCGAATCATGAGAACAGAACGGATCTGCGTTTAAAAGCTGAAAACTGAGCTACCATACGATGAGGCCGATCCCCTTAAGGGCCTATAACCTAAGAAGACCAGAATCGGAAAGACACAGACAGGAAAACATGCACTACAGCAATATTTACAATAGCCAAGACATGCAAGCAAAGAAAATGTCCATCAACAGAGAAATGGACAAAGAAGAAGTGGTATAAGTACCGAATGGAACGTTAGCCTCAGAAAAATATGATCAATGCCGCTTTCAGGATTACAGATGAGCCTAGAAATAATCATACTGCGTTAAGTAAGTCAAAAGGGAATGACAAATATCCTATGACATCATTTATAGATGTTATCCTAAGACTGCTACCAATGAACATATTTCCACAGAAAAGGACGCTCACAGATTTAGAAAACAAACGAAAGGTTAACCGAAATGAAAGGTGGGAAGACGGATAAATTGGGATTATGGGGGTAACATACATATATTAAGGTATGTTAAATGTATATAAACATAGAAACTATATGAATTATCTAATCACCAATACATATAAAATATATAATGACCAAACACCTACCAAATATCAAGGGAGGTCTACTCAACACTCTGTAATAACATACATGGTAACAGGATCCGAAGATGAACAGATATATGTACGTATAATTGACCCGATTCTGTACAGCCAGACAATCACAACACTCTAATCAAATTTGCTCCGATAGGGGCTTCCCTGGTGTGGCAGTGGTTGAGAATCTGCCTGCCAATGCAGGGGACACGGGTTCGAGCCCTGGTATGGGAAGATTCCACGTGCCGCGGAGCAACTAGGCCCGTGAGCCAAAACTACTGAGCCTGCGCGTCTGGAGCCTGTGCTCCGCAACAAGAGAGGCCGCGATAGTGAGAGGCCCGCGCACCACGATGAAGAGTGGGCCCCGCTTGCCACAGCTATAGAAAGCCCTCGCACAGAAACGCAGACCTAACACGGGCAAAAATAAATACATTAATTATTTAATAAAATAAAAAAATTTTACTCCGATAAGAGATATAAATTAAATTTAAAAAACAAACATAAGTAAGGAGATATAAACTTCTGAGGGTTTGTCTGAGCACATTCCACTCTAATTTACAACCGAGGAACACGACGTCCAGGAAGACTCCGTTGCTCTAGTAACAAGAGTTGAGGACATAATAATGCTGCCGCCTTGTGGCTCTTTCCCACAACAGCAGCTTTAAACACAGTGCTTATGGTCACTTAATATTCACAGGAATGCAGGGCTGTAAATGACACGTGCCCACAAAATATGCCCTGGGGTAGGGAATAGCCAAGAGAATTCAACACATGACAAAATTTTCAAGAAGTCAATATGAAGAGGGAAGTTGTACTCACTCTTTAAGAAAAAGAAAAAGAAAAAAAGGACATACCCAAAGCTCAGTATAAGGAATTATTAGATGCATGAAAATCCAACCTCCAAAAAGGTTTCACCTCACACCTATCACGTGACAATCACAAAAAGTCTGCAAACCATAAATGCTGAAGGGGTTTTAGAGAACTGTATACCTTCTAGCTGCTGGTGGGATGTAAAGCGGTAACAGCACTAATGAAAACAGAATGCAGGTGCTTTAAAAGGTAAAAATTGAGCTACCATATGATCCGGCAGGGCACCTTCTGGGTCTATAACCTACGACCACCAGAATCGGAAAGACAGAGGCAGGCAAATGTGCACTGCAGCAATATTTAAATAGCCAAGACACGGAAGCAAAAAAAAAAGGTCCAAAAACAGATGAATGGACAAAGAAGCAGTGGTATATGTACAGAATGGAATATTAGCCATGAAAAAAATAAAACAATGCCATTTGCAGCACCACAGATGAGCCTAGAGATAACCACAAAACGTGAAGTAAGTCAGAATGAAAAGAAAAATGTCCTATGAGATCACTTATGTTATCTGAAAATTCATATAAATAAACATAATGCCAGAGAGAAAGAGAATCTCAGATTGAGAAAACAAACTTATGGTTAAGCCTATGAAAAGGTGTGAGGAATGGAGAAATTAGGATATTGGGATTAACAAACATAGACTAATACATATAAAATATAGAATCACCAAAGACCTATGGAATACCAAGAGTGGTCTACTCATCACTCTGTAATAACCTACATGGAAAAGGACACGAAGATCAACAGATATATGTATATGTGTAAATGAACAAGATTCTGTACCCCTAGAACAAACGACAGTTTGAAGTCAAATTGGCTCTGATAAACACTATAAATTAAAGACACAAACAAGAATTAAGGAGGCTAAAAGTTATGAGGGTTTGTCCTGCCACATTCCACTCTAATGTGCAACCTAAAAGCACAACTTGCAGGAAGGTTCTGTTTCCCTAGCAAGCAGAGTTGGTAACGTAGAAATGCCGCCACCCTAAGGCCGTTTCCTCAAACAGCAGCTTTAAATCCACTGCTAATGGTCACTAACATTCAGAAGGACTGCAGGGGTGTAAATGACTCACGCCCTCAAAAAATGTCCTGGGGTAGGCAATGGCCAAAAGAATTCAAACGCGGCAAACTTTTCAAGAAGGCAATTTGAAGTTGTAAGTTTAACTCACTCTTAAAAAAAATAAAAAGGATATTGATAAAAGCTGAACATCAGGAATTACTAGACGCATGCAAATCCAATCTACCCAAAGGTATCACCTCTCACCAGTGAGAATGACCATCAGCAAAAAGTCTACAAACAACAGATGTTGAAGAAGTTGTGGAGGATAGCGTAACCTCTAGGTCTAAGTGGGATGTAAACTGGTAACAGCCAATAATCGGAATAGAACGGCAGTGCGTTTCAAGGTAAGCATTGAGTTACCATATGATCCGGAAGGCCCACTATTGGGCCTGTCACCTGTGGAGGCCAGAATCAAAAAGACACGGGATGGAAAATCGTGTATTGCAGCAGTAGTTACAATAGCCAAGACATGGAAGCAACAAAAATGTCCATCATCAGATGAATGGACGAAAAAGAGGTCAATGTACACAATGGAATATTAGACACAGAAAGGAAAGAAACAACGCCGTTTGCCGCACCATAGATGAGGCTAGAGATAATCACACAACTTGAGGTAAGTCAGAAAGCGAGAGACACATATCCTATGATATCACGTATAGGTGTTATCTAAAAATTGATATTAATCAACGTATGTCCACAGAGAAGGACACTCACGTATTCAGGAAACAAACTTGTGATTAACCAGATGGAAAGGTGTGAGGAATGTATAACGGAGGATATTGTGTTTAACAGACATATGCTAATACTTTTAAAAGAGAGAATCACCAAACACATACCGAACACCAAGAGACGTCTACACAACATTCTGTAATAACCTATATGGAACAGGATCCAAAAATGAAAAGATAAATGTATCAATGAAACAGATTCTGTACACCTGGAACAAGCAAAATATTGCAATCAAATTTGCCCTGATAAAAATGAAAATTAAGCTACGAATACCAACAACAAGATAGTAGACATATCTTCTGGGGGGTTTGTCCTGGCACATTCCACTCTAATTTACAACCTACGACCAGGACGTCCAGGAAGGCCCTGTTGCCTTAGTAACCAGAGTTGGGAATATAGAAATGCTGCCGCCTTGTGGTCGTTTCCTGCAAAGGCGGCTTTAAACCCAGCGCTAATGGTCACTTAATATTCACAATTCCTACAGGGCTGTAAATGACACCTGCCCTCAAAAAATGTCCTGGTGTAGGTAATCGCCACAGGAATTCAGAACATGGCAAATTTTTCAAGGAAACGGTTTGAAGAGGTAAGTTTTTCTGTTTTGCTTAAAAAAAAAAATGGACGTGGATGAAAGCTCAATATACGGAACTATTAGATGCATGCAAATCCAAACTACAAAAGGTATCACCACCCAACACTCAAAATGCCATCAGTAAAATATCTACAAACAATAAATGCTGAAGGGGTTTTAGAGAACTGTGTACCCTCTAGTTGCTGGTGGGATGTCAACTGGTAACAGCCAGTAGTGAGAACAGAATGGAGGTGCGTTGAAAGGTAAAAACTGAGCTACCATATGATCTAGTAGGCCCACTGCTGGGCCTATCCCTTGAGAAGACCAGAATCAAAAAGACACAGGCTGGCAATCCTGCACTGCATCAATATTTAGCGTAGCCAAGAGTTGGAAGCAACCAAAACGTCCATCAACAGATGAATGCACAAAGAAGAAGTGGACCATGTACACAATGGAATATTCGGCATAGAAAAGAATGAAACACTGCTCTTTGCAGCAACATAGATGAGCCTAGAGATAATCAGAGAACATGAGGTAAGTCGGAAAGCAGATGACAAATATCCTGTGATATCACTTCTAGGTGTTACCTAACAACTGACAGAAATGAACATATTTCCACAGAGAAAGACACTCACAGACTTAGAAAACAAACTATGTTTATCTACAAGGAAAGGTGGGAGGCATGGATACATTAAGATTAGGGTTACCATACGTGTACAAATACATATTAAATACATATATCAAAAAGACCGACCATATACCAAGGGAGGTGTACTGAACGCTCTGTAATAATTGACACGGGGGCCTCCCGGGTGGCGCCGTGGTTAAGAATCCGCCTGGCAATGCAGGGGACACGGCGTCGATCCCTGGTCCGGGAAGATCCCACATGCCGCAGAGCAACTAAGCCCGTGCACCACAACTACTGAGCCTGCGCTCTAGAGCCCACGAGCCACGACTACTGAGCCCACACACCAAAACTACTAAAGCCCGCACGCCTAGAGTACGTGCTCCACAACAAGAGAAGCCACTGCGGTGAGAAGCCCGTGCAGCGCAACGGAGAGTAGCCCCCGCTCACCGCAACGAGAGACAGCCCACATGCAGCAACGAAGATCCAACTCAGCCAAAAATAAATAAATAAATAAAATAAGTTTATTAAAATAAATAGTAATTTACATGGGAAGAGGATCTGTACATGTATAGATATATATGATGTTCAATTGAACCTGATTGTGCCCACCTAGGACAAACACTATTCTAATCATTACCCCACTTTAAAAAATTAAACCCAGGAACAACAATCAATGAGACATAAACTTACTGGGGTTTTCCCGGGCACATTCCATTCTAATTTACAACCTAGCAACACGACTTTCAGGAAGGCTCTGCTGCCCTACTAACCAGATTTGGAATGGAGAAATGCTGTCACCATGTGGCCGTTTCCCACAACAGCAGCTTTAATCACAGGGCTAACGGTCCCTTAAGATTCACAGTAATTGTAGGGCTGTAAATGACACGTGTCCTCAAAAAATGTCCTGGGGTAGGTAATGGTCAAAAAAGTTCACAACACGGAAAAGTTTTCAAGAAAACAATTTGAAGAGGTAAGTTGTACTCACTCTTTTGTTTACAAAAATAGAAGAACATGGATAAAACCTCAATATCAGGAATTATTGGTTGGATGCAAATCCAAACTACAAAAGGAGTCCGCCACCCAATATTCAAAATGACATCAGTAAAAAGTATACAAACAATGAATGGTGACGGGTTTGTCGAGAAATCCATACCCACTATGCTGTTGGTTGGATGTAAACTGGTAACAGCGAATCATGAGAACAGAACGGATCTGCGTTTAAAAGCTGAAAACTGAGCTACCATACGATGAGGCCGATCCCCTTAAGGGCCTATAACCTAAGAAGACCAGAATCGGAAAGACACAGACAGGAAAACATGCACTACAGCAATATTTACAATAGCCAAGACATGCAAGCAAAGAAAATGTCCATCAACAGAGAAATGGACAAAGAAGAAGTGGTATAAGTACCGAATGGAACGTTAGCCTCAGAAAAATATGATCAATGCCGCTTTCAGGATTACAGATGAGCCTAGAAATAATCATACTGCGTTAAGTAAGTCAAAAGGGAATGACAAATATCCTATGACATCATTTATAGATGTTATCCTAAGACTGCTACCAATGAACATATTTCCACAGAAAAGGACGCTCACAGATTTAGAAAACAAACGAAAGGTTAACCGAAATGAAAGGTGGGAAGACGGATAAATTGGGATTATGGGGGTAACATACATATACTAAGGTATGTTAAATGTATATAAACATAGAAACTATATGAATTATCTAATCACCAATACATATAAAATATATAATGACCAAACACCTACCAAATATCAAGGGAGGTCTACTCAACACTCTGTAATAACATACATGGTAACAGGATCCGAAGATGAACAGATATATGTACGTATAATTGACCCGATTCTGTACAGCCAGACAATCACAACACTCTAATCAAATTTGCTCCGATAGGGGCTTCCCTGGTGTGGCAGTGGTTGAGAATCTGCCTGCCAATGCAGGGGACACGGGTTCGAGCCCTGGTATGGGAAGATTCCACGTGCCGCGGAGCAACTAGGCCCGTGAGCCAAAACTACTGAGCCTGCGCGTCTGGAGCCTGTGCTCCGCAACAAGAGAGGCCGCGATAGTGAGAGGCCCGCGCACCACGATGAAGAGTGGGCCCCGCTTGCCACAGCTATAGAAAGCCCTCGCACAGAAACGCAGACCTAACACAGGCAAAAATAAATAAATTAATTATTTAATAAAATAGAAAAATTTTACTCCGATAAGAGATATAAACTGAATTTAAAAAACAAACATAAGTAAGGAGATATAAACTTCTGGGCGTTTGTCTGAGCACATTCCACTCTAATTTACAACCGAGGAACACGACGCCCAGGAAGACTCCGTTGCTCTAGTAACAAGAGTTGAAGACATAATAATGCTGCCGCCTTGTGGCTCTTTCCCACAACAGCAGCTTTAAACACAGTGCTTATGGTCACTTAATATTCACAGGAATGCAGGGCTGTAAATGACACGTGCCCACAAAATATGCCCTGGGGTAGGGAATAGCCAAGAGAATTCAACACATGACAAAATTTTCAAGAAGTCAATATGAAGAGGGAAGTTGTACTCACTCTTTAAGAAAAAGAAAAAGAAAAAAAGGACATACCCAAAGCTCAGTATAAGGAATTATTAGATGCATGAAAATCCAACCTCCAAAAAGGTTTCACCTCACACCTATCACGTGACAATCACAAAAAGTCTGCAAACCATAAATGCTGAAGGGGTTTTAGAGAACTGTATACCTTCTAGCTGCTGGTGGGATGTAAAGCGGTAACAGCACTAATGAAAACAGAATGCAGGTGCTTTAAAAGGTAAAAATTGAGCTACCATATGATCCGGCAGGGCACCTTCTGGGTCTATAACCTACGACCACCAGAATCGGAAAGACAGAGGCAGGCAAATGTGCACTGCAGCAATATTTAAATAGCCAAGACACGGAAGCAAAAAAAAAAGGTCCAAAAACAGATGAATGGACAAAGAAGCAGTGGTATATGTACAGAATGGAATATTAGCCATGAAAAAAATAAAACAATGCCATTTGCAGCACCACAGATGAGCCTAGAGATAACCACAAAACGTGAAGTAAGTCAGAATGAAAAGAAAATTGTCCTATGAGATCACTTATGTTATCTGAAAATTCATATAAATAAACATAATGCCAGAGAGAAAGAGAATCTCAGATTGAGAAAACAAACTTATGGTTAAGCCTATGAAAAGGTGTGAGGAATGGAGAAATTAGGATATTGGGATTAACAAACATAGACTAATACATATAAAATATAGAATCACCAAAGACCTATGGAATACCAAGAGTGGTCTACTCATCACTCTGTAATAACCTACATGGAAAAGGACACGAAGATCAACAGATATATGTATATGTGTAAATGAACAAGATTCTGTACCCCTAGAACAAACGACAGTTTGAAGTCAAATTGGCTCTGATAAACACTATAAATTAAAGACACAAACAAGAATTAAGGAGGCTAAAAGTTATGAGGGTTTGTCCTGCCACATTCCACTCTAATGTGCAACCTAAAAGCACAACTTGCAGGAAGGTTCTGTTTCCCTAGCAAGCAGAGTTGGTAACGTAGAAATGCCGCCACCCTAAGGCCGTTTCCTCAAACAGCAGCTTTAAATCCACTGCTAATGGTCACTAACATTCAGAAGGACTGCAGGGGTGTAAATGACTCACGCCCTCAAAAAATGTCCTGGGGTAGGCAATGGCCAAAAGAATTCAAACGCGGCAAACTTTTCAAGAAGGCAATTTGAAGTTGTAAGTTTAACTCACTCTTAAAAAAAATAAAAAGGATATTGATAAAAGCTGAACATCAGGAATTACTAGACGCATGCAAATCCAATCTACCCAAAGGTATCACCTCTCACCAGTGAGAATGACCATCAGCAAAAAGTCTACAAACAACAGATGTTGAAGAAGTTGTGGAGGATAGCGTAACCTCTAGGTCTAAGTGGGATGTAAACTGGTAACAGCCAATAATCGGAATAGAACGGCAGTGCGTTTCAAGGTAAGCATTGAGTTACCATATGATCCGGAAGGCCCACTATTGGGCCTGTCACCTGTGGAGGCCAGAATCAAAAAGACACGGGATGGAAAATCGTGTATTGCAGCAGTAGTTACAATAGCCAAGACATGGAAGCAACAAAAATGTCCATCATCAGATGAATGGACGAAAAAGAGGTCAATGTACACAATGGAATATTAGACACAGAAAGGAAAGAAACAACGCCGTTTGCCGCACCATAGATGAGGCTAGAGATAATCACACAACTTGAGGTAAGTCAGAAAGCGAGAGACACATATCCTATGATATCACGTATAGGTGTTATCTAAAAATTGATATTAATCAACGTATGTCCACAGAGAAGGACACTCACGTATTCAGGAAACAAACTTGTGATTAACCAGATGGAAAGGTGTGAGGAATGTATAACGGAGGATATTGTGTTTAACAGACATATGCTAATACTTTTAAAAGAGAGAATCACCAAACACATACCGAACACCAAGAGACGTCTACACAACATTCTGTAATAACCTATATGGAACAGGATCCAAAAATGAAAAGATAAATGTATCAATGAAACAGATTCTGTACACCTGGAACAAGCAAAATATTGCAATCAAATTTGCCCTGATAAAAATGAAAATTAAGCTACGAATACCAACAACAAGATAGTAGACATAACTTCTGGGGGGTTTGTCCTGGCACATTCCACTCTAATTTACAACCTACGAACAGGACGGCCAGGAAGGCCCTGTTGCCTTAGTAACCAGAGTTGGGAATATAGAAATGCTGCCGCCTTGTGGTCGTTTCCTGCAAAGGCGGCTTTAAACCCAGCGCTAATGGTCACTTAATATTCACAATTCCTACAGGGCTGTAAATGACACCTGCCCTCAAAAAATGTCCTGGTGTAGGTAATCGCCACAGGAATTCAGAACATGGCAAATTTTTCAAGGAAACGGTTTGAAGAGGTAAGTTTTTCTGTTTTGCTTAAAAAAAAAATGGAAGTGGATGAAAGCTCAATATACGGAACTATTAGATGCATGCAAATCCAAACTACAAAAGGTATCACCACCCAACACTCAAAATGCCATCAGTAAAATATCTACAAACAATAAATGCTGAAGGGGTTTTAGAGAACTGTGTACCCTCTAGTTGCTAGTGGGATGTCAACTGGTAACAGCCAGTAGTGAGAACAGAATGGAGGTGCGTTGAAAGGTAAAAACTGAGCTACCATATTATCCAGTAGGCCCACTGCTGGGCCTATCCCTTGAGAAGACCAGAATCAAAAAGACACAGGCTGGCAATCCTGCACTGCATCAATATTTAGCGTAGCCAAGAGTTGGAAGCAACCAAAACGTCCATCAACAGATGAATGCACAAAGACGAAGTGGACCATGTACACAATGGAATATTCGGCATAGAAAAGAATGAAACACTGCTCTTTGCAGCAACATAGATGAGCCTAGAGATAATCAGAGAACATGAGGTAAGTCGGAAAGCAGATGACAAATATCCTGTGATATCACTTCTAGGTGTTACCTAACAACTGACAGAAATGAACATATTTCCACAGAGAAAGACACTCACAGACTTAGAAAACAAACTATGTTTATCTACAAGGAAAGGTGGGAGGCATGGATACATTAAGATTAGGGTTACCATACGTGTACAAATACATATTAAATACATATATCAAAAAGACCGACCATATACCAAGGGAGGTCTACTGAACGCTCTGTAATAATTGACACGGTGGCTTCCCGGGTGGCGCCGTGGTTAAGAATCCGCCTGGCAATGCAGGGGACACGGCGTCGATCCCTGGTCCGGGAAGATCCCACATGCCGCAGAGCAACTAAGCCCGTGCACCACAACTACTGAGCCTGCGCTCTAGAGCCCACGAGCCACGACTACTGAGGCCACACACCAAAACTACTAAAGCCCGCACGCCTAGAGTACGTGCTCCACAACAAGAGAAGCCACTGCGGTGAGAAGCCCGTGCAGCGCAACGGAGAGTAGCCCCCGCTCACCGCAACGAGAGACAGCCCACATGCAGCAACGAAGATCCAACTCAGCCAAAAATAAATAAATAAATAAAATAAGTTTATTAAAATAAATAGTAATTTACATGGGAAGAGGATCTGTACATGTATAGATATATATGATGTTCAATTGAACCTGATTGTGCCCACCTAGGACAAACACTATTCTAATCATTACCCCACTTTAAAAAATTAAACCCAGGAACAACAATCAATGAGACATAAACTTACTGGGGTTTTCCCTGGCACATTCCATTCTAATTTACAACCTAGCAACACGACTTTCAGGAAGGCTCTGCTGCCCTACTAACCAGATTTGGAATGGAGAAATGCTGTCACCATGTGGCCGTTTCCCACAACAGCAGCTTTAATCACAGGGCTAACGGTCCCTTAAGATTCACAGTAATTGTAGGGCTGTAAATGACACGTGTCCTCAAAAAATGTCCTGGGGTAGGTAATGGTCAAAAAAGTTCACAACACGGAAAAGTTTTCAAGAAAACAATTTGAAGAGGTAAGTTGTACTCACTGTTTTGTTTACAAAAATAGAAGAACATGGATAAAACCTCAATATCAGGAATTATTGGTTGGATGCAAATCCAAACTACAAAAGGAGTCCGCCACCCAATATTCAAAATGACATCAGTAAAAAGTATACAAACAATGAATGGTGACGGGTTTCTCGAGAAATCCATACCCACTATGCTGTTGGTTGGATGTAAACTGGTAACAGCGAATCATGAGAACAGAACGGATCTGCGTTTAAAAGCTGAAAACTGAGCTACCATACGATGAGGCCGATCCCCTTAAGGGCCTATAACCTAAGAAGACCAGAATCGGAAAGACACAGACAGGAAAACATGCACTACAGCAATATTTACAATAGCCAAGACATGCAAGCAAAGAAAATGTCCATCAACAGAGAAATGGACAAAGAAGAAGTGGTATAAGTACCGAATGGAACGTTAGCCTCAGAAAAATATGATCAATGCCGCTTTCAGGATTACAGATGAGCCTAGAAATAATCATACTGCGTTAAGTAAGTCAAAAGGGAATGACAAATATCCTATGACATCATTTATAGATGTTATCCTAAGACTGCTACCAATGAACATATTTCCACAGAAAAGGACGCTCACAGATTTAGAAAACAAACGAAAGGTTAACCGAAATGAAAGGTGGGAAGACGGATAAATTGGGATTATGGGGGTAACATACATATACTAAGGTATGTTAAATGTATATAAACATAGAAACTATATGAATTATCTAATCACCAATACATATAAAATATATAATGACCAAACACCTACCAAATATCAAGGGAGGTCTACTCAACACTCTGTAATAACATACATGGTAACAGGATCCGAAGATGAACAGATATATGTACGTATAATTGACCCGATTCTGTACAGCCAGACAATCACAACACTCTAATCAAATTTGCTCCGATAGGGGCTTCCCTGGTGTGGCAGTGGTTGAGAATCTGCCTGCCAATGCAGGGGACACGGGTTCGAGCCCTGGTATGGGAAGATTCCACGTGCCGCGGAGCAACTAGGCCCGTGAGCCAAAACTACTGAGCCTGCGCGTCTGGAGCCTGTGCTCCGCAACAAGAGAGGCCGCGATAGTGAGAGGCCCGCGCACCACGATGAAGAGTGGGCCCCGCTTGCCACAGCTATAGAAAGCCCTCGCACAGAAACGCAGACCTAACACGGGCAAAAATAAATACATTAATTATTTAATAAAATAAAAAAATTTTACTCCGATAAGAGATATAAATTAAATTTAAAAAACAAACATAAGTAAGGAGATATAAACTTCTGAGGGTTTGTCTGAGCACATTCCACTCTAATTTACAAACGAGGAACACGACGTCCAGGAAGACTCCGTTGCTCTAGTAACAAGAGTTGAGGACATAATAATGCTGCCGCCTTGTGGCTCTTTCCCACAACAGCAGCTTTAAACACAGTGCTTATGGTCACTTAATATTCACAGGAATGCAGGGCTGTAAATGACACGTGCCCACAAAATATGCCCTGGGGTAGGGAATAGCCAAGAGAATTCAACACATGACAAAATTTTCAAGAAGTCAATATGAAGAGGGAAGTTGTACTCACTCTTTAAGAAAAAGAAAAAGAAAAAAAGGACATACCCAAAGCTCAGTATAAGGAATTATTAGATGCATGAAAATCCAACCTCCAAAAAGGTTTCACCTCACACCTATCACGTGACAATCACAAAAAGTCTGCAAACCATAAATGCTGAAGGGGTTTTAGAGAACTGTATACCTTCTAGCTGCTGGTGGGATGTAAAGCGGTAACAGCACTAATGAAAACAGAATGCAGGTGCTTTAAAAGGTAAAAATTGAGCTACCATATGATCCGGCAGGGCACCTTCTGGGTCTATAACCTACGACCACCAGAATCGGAAAGACAGAGGCAGGCAAATGTGCACTGCAGCAATATTTAAATAGCCAAGACACGGAAGCAAAAAAAAAAGGTCCAAAAACAGATGAATGGACAAAGAAGCAGTGGTATATGTACAGAATGGAATATTAGCCATGAAAAAAATAAAACAATGCCATTTGCAGCACCACAGATGAGCCTAGAGATAACCACAAAACGTGAAGTAAGTCAGAATGAAAAGAAAAATGTCCTATGAGATCACTTATGTTATCTGAAAATTCATATAAATAAACATAATGCCAGAGAGAAAGAGAATCTCAGATTGAGAAAACAAACTTATGGTTAAGCCTATGAAAAGGTGTGAGGAATGGAGAAATTAGGATATTGGGATTAACAAACATAGACTAATACATATAAAATATAGAATCACCAAAGACCTATGGAATACCAAGAGTGGTCTACTCATCACTCTGTAATAACCTACATGGAAAAGGACACGAAGATCAACAGATATATGTATATGTGTAAATGAACAAGATTCTGTACCCCTAGAACAAACGACAGTTTGAAGTCAAATTGGCTCTGATAAACACTATAAATTAAAGACACAAACAAGAATTAAGGAGGCTAAAAGTTATGAGGGTTTGTCCTGCCACATTCCACTCTAATGTGCAACCTAAAAGCACAACTTGCAGGAAGGTTCTGTTTCCCTAGCAAGCAGAGTTGGTAACGTAGAAATGCCGCCACCCTAAGGCCGTTTCCTCAAACAGCAGCTTTAAATCCACTGCTAATGGTCACTAACATTCAGAAGGACTGCAGGGGTGTAAATGACTCACGCCCTCAAAAAATGTCCTGGGGTAGGCAATGGCCAAAAGAATTCAAACGCGGCAAACTTTTCAAGAAGGCAATTTGAAGTTGTAAGTTTAACTCACTCTTAAAAAAAATAAAAAGGATATTGATAAAAGCTGAACATCAGGAATTACTAGACGCATGCAAATCCAATCTACCCAAAGGTATCACCTCTCACCAGTGAGAATGACCATCAGCAAAAAGTCTACAAACAACAGATGTTGAAGAAGTTGTGGAGGATAGCGTAACCTCTAGGTCTAAGTGGGATGTAAACTGGTAACAGCCAATAATCGGAATAGAACGGCAGTGCGTTTCAAGGTAAGCATTGAGTTACCATATGATCCGGAAGGCCCACTATTGGGCCTGTCACCTGTGGAGGCCAGAATCAAAAAGACACGGGATGGAAAATCGTGTATTGCAGCAGTAGTTACAATAGCCAAGACATGGAAGCAACAAAAATGTCCATCATCAGATGAATGGACGAAAAAGAGGTCAATGTACACAATGGAATATTAGACACAGAAAGGAAAGAAACAACGCCGTTTGCCGCACCATAGATGAGGCTAGAGATAATCACACAACTTGAGGTAAGTCAGAAAGCGAGAGACACATATCCTATGATATCACGTATAGGTGTTATCTAAAAATTGATATTAATCAACGTATGTCCACAGAGAAGGACACTCACGTATTCAGGAAACAAACTTGTGATTAACCAGATGGAAAGGTGTGAGGAATGTATAACGGAGGATATTGTGTTTAACAGACATATGCTAATACTTTTAAAAGAGAGAATCACCAAACACATACCGAACACCAAGAGACGTCTACACAACATTCTGTAATAACCTATATGGAACAGGATCCAAAAATGAAAAGATAAATGTATCAATGAAACAGATTCTGTACACCTGGAACAAGCAAAATATTGCAATCAAATTTGCCCTGATAAAAATGAAAATTAAGCTACGAATACCAACAACAAGATAGTAGACATATCTTCTGGGGGGTTTGTCCTGGCACATTCCACTCTAATTTACAACCTACGACCAGGACGTCCAGGAAGGCCCTGTTGCCTTAGTAACCAGAGTTGGGAATATAGAAATGCTGCCGCCTTGTGGTCGTTTCCTGCAAAGGCGGCTTTAAACCCAGCGCTAATGGTCACTTAATATTCACAATTCCTACAGGGCTGTAAATGACACCTGCCCTCAAAAAATGTCCTGGTGTAGGTAATCGCCACAGGAATTCAGAACATGGCAAATTTTTCAAGGAAACGGTTTGAAGAGGTAAGTTTTTCTGTTTTGCTTAAAAAAAAAAATGGACGTGGATGAAAGCTCAATATACGGAACTATTAGATGCATGCAAATCCAAACTACAAAAGGTATCACCACCCAACACTCAAAATGCCATCAGTAAAATATCTACAAACAATAAATGCTGAAGGGGTTTTAGAGAACTGTGTACCCTCTAGTTGCTGGTGGGATGTCAACTGGTAACAGCCAGTAGTGAGAACAGAATGGAGGTGCGTTGAAAGGTAAAAACTGAGCTACCATATGATCTAGTAGGCCCACTGCTGGGCCTATCCCTTGAGAAGACCAGAATCAAAAAGACACAGGCTGGCAATCCTGCACTGCATCAATATTTAGCGTAGCCAAGAGTTGGAAGCAACCAAAACGTCCATCAACAGATGAATGCACAAAGAAGAAGTGGACCATGTACACAATGGAATATTCGGCATAGAAAAGAATGAAACACTGCTCTTTGCAGCAACATAGATGAGCCTAGAGATAATCAGAGAACATGAGGTAAGTCGGAAAGCAGATGACAAATATCCTGTGATATCACTTCTAGGTGTTACCTAACAACTGACAGAAATGAACATATTTCCACAGAGAAAGACACTCACAGACTTAGAAAACAAACTATGTTTATCTACAAGGAAAGGTGGGAGGCATGGATACATTAAGATTAGGGTTACCATACGTGTACAAATACATATTAAATACATATATCAAAAAGACCGACCATATACCAAGGGAGGTCTACTGAACGCTCTGTAATAATTGACACGGGGGCCTCCCGGGTGGCGCCGTGGTTAAGAATCCGCCTGGCAATGCAGGGGACACGGCGTCGATCCCTGGTCCGGGAAGATCCCACATGCCGCAGAGCAACTAAGCCCGTGCACCACAACTACTGAGCCTGCGCTCTAGAGCCCACGAGCCACGACTACTGAGCCCACACACCAAAACTACTAAAGCCCGCACGCCTAGAGTACGTGCTCCACAACAAGAGAAGCCACTGCGGTGAGAAGCCCGTGCAGCGCAACGGAGAGTAGCCCCCGCTCACCGCAACGAGAGACAGCCCACATGCAGCAACGAAGATCCAACTCAGCCAAAAATAAATAAATAAATAAAATAAGTTTATTAAAATAAATAGTAATTTACATGGGAAGAGGATCTGTACATGTATAGATATATATGATGTTCAATTGAACCTGATTGTGCCCACCTAGGACAAACACTATTCTAATCATTACCCCACTTTAAAAAATTAAACCCAGGAACAACAATCAATGAGACATAAACTTACTGGGGTTTTCCCGGGCACATTCCATTCTAATTTACAACCTAGCAACACGACTTTCAGGAAGGCTCTGCTGCCCTACTAACCAGATTTGGAATGGAGAAATGCTGTCACCATGTGGCCGTTTCCCACAACAGCAGCTTTAATCACAGGGCTAACGGTCCCTTAAGATTCACAGTAATTGTAGGGCTGTAAATGACACGTGTCCTCAAAAAATGTCCTGGGGTAGGTAATGGTCAAAAAAGTTCACAACACGGAAAAGTTTTCAAGAAAACAATTTGAAGAGGTAAGTTGTACTCACTCTTTTGTTTACAAAAATAGAAGAACATGGATAAAACCTCAATATCAGGAATTATTGGTTGGATGCAAATCCAAACTACAAAAGGAGTCCGCCACCCAATATTCAAAATGACATCAGTAAAAAGTATACAAACAATGAATGGTGACGGGTTTCTCGAGAAATCCATACCCACTATGCTGTTGGTTGGATGTAAACTGGTAACAGCGAATCATGAGAACAGAACGGATCTGCGTTTAAAAGCTGAAAACTGAGCTACCATACGATGAGGCCGATCCCCTTAAGGGCCTATAACCTAAGAAGACCAGAATCGGAAAGACACAGACAGGAAAACATGCACTACAGCAATATTTACAATAGCCAAGACATGCAAGCAAAGAAAATGTCCATCAACAGAGAAATGGACAAAGAAGAAGTGGTATAAGTACCGAATGGAACGTTAGCCTCAGAAAAATATGATCAATGCCGCTTTCAGGATTACAGATGAGCCTAGAAATAATCATACTGCGTTAAGTAAGTCAAAAGGGAATGACAAATATCCTATGACATCATTTATAGATGTTATCCTAAGATTGCTACCAATGAACATATTTCCACAGAAAAGGACGCTCACAGATTTAGAAAACAAACGAAAGGTTAACCGAAATGAAAGGTGGGAAGACGGATAAATTGGGATTATGGGGGTAACATACATATACTAAGGTATGTTAAATGTATATAAACATATAAACTATATGAATTATCTAATCACCAATACATATAAAATATATAATGACCAAACACCTACCAAATATCAAGGGAGGTCTACTCAACACTCTGTAATAACATACATGGTAACAGGATCCGAAGATGAACAGATATATGTACGTATAATTGACCCGATTCTGTACAGCCAGACAATCACAACACTCTAATCAAATTTGCTCCGATAGGGGCTTCCCTGGTGTGGCAGTGGTTGAGAATCTGCCTGCCAATGCAGGGGACACGGGTTCGAGCCCTGGTATGGGAAGATTCCACGTGCCGCGGAGCAACTAGGCCCGTGAGCCAAAACTACTGAGCCTGCGCGTCTGGAGCCTGTGCTCCGCAACAAGAGAGGCCGCGATAGTGAGAGGCCCGCGCACCACGATGAAGAGTGGGCCCCGCTTGCCACAGCTATAGAAAGCCCTCGCACAGAAACGCAGACCTAACACGGGCAAAAATAAATAAATTAATTATTTAATAAAATAGAAAAATTTTACTCCGATAAGAGATATAAACTGAATTTAAAAAACAAACATAAGTAAGGAGATATAAACTTCTGGGCGTTTGTCTGAGCACATTCCACTCTAATTTACAACCGAGGAACACGACGCCCAGGAAGACTCTGTTGCTCTAGTAACAAGAGTTGAAGACATAATAATGCTGCCGCCTTGTGGCTCTTTCCCACAACAGCAGCTTTAAACACAGTGCTTATGGTCACTTAATATTCACAGGAATGCAGGGCTGTAAATGACACGTGCCCACAAAATATGCCCTGGGGTAGGGAATAGCCAAGAGAATTCAACACATGACAAAATTTTCAAGAAGTCAATATGAAGAGGGAAGTTGTACTCACTCTTTAAGAAAAAGAAAAAGAAAAAAAGGACATACCCAAAGCTCAGTATAAGGAATTATTAGATGCATGAAAATCCAACCTCCAAAAAGGTTTCACCTCACACCTATCACGTGACAATCACAAAAAGTCTGCAAACCATAAATGCTGAAGGGGTTTTAGAGAACTGTATACCTTCTAGCTGCTGGTGGGATGTAAAGCGGTAACAGCACTAATGAAAACAGAATGCAGGTGCTTTAAAAGGTAAAAATTGAGCTACCATATGATCCGGCAGGGCACCTTCTGGGTCTATAACCTACGACCACCAGAATCGGAAAGACAGAGGCAGGCAAATGTGCACTGCAGCAATATTTAAATAGCCAAGACACGGAAGCAAAAAAAAAAAGGTCCAAAAACAGATGAATGGACAAAGAAGCAGTGGTATATGTACAGAATGGAATATTAGCCATGAAAAAAATAAAACAATGCCATTTGCAGCACCACAGATGAGCCTAGAGATAACCACAAAACGTGAAGTAAGTCAGAATGAAAAGAAAAATGTCCTATGAGATCACTTATGTTATCTGAAAATTCATATAAATAAACATAATGCCAGAGAGAAAGAGAATCTCAGATTGAGAAAACAAACTTATGGTTAAGCCTATGAAAAGGTGTGAGGAATGGAGAAATTAGGATATTGGGATTAACAAACATAGACTAATACATATAAAATATAGAATCACCAAAGACCTATGGAATACCAAGAGTGGTCTACTCATCACTCTGTAATAACCTACATGGAAAAGGACACGAAGATCAACAGATATATGTATATGTGTAAATGAACAAGATTCTGTACCCCTAGAACAAACGACAGTTTGAAGTCAAATTGGCTCTGATAAACACTATAAATTAAAGACACAAACAAGAATTAAGGAGGCTAAAAGTTATGAGGGTTTGTCCTGCCACATTCCACTCTAATGTGCAACCTAAAAGCACAACTTGCAGGAAGGTTCTGTTTCCCTAGCAAGCAGAGTTGGTAACGTAGAAATGCCGCCACCCTAAGGCCGTTTCCTCAAACAGCAGCTTTAAATCCACTGCTAATGGTCACTAACATTCAGAAGGACTGCAGGGGTGTAAATGACTCACGCCCTCAAAAAATGTCCTGGGGTAGGCAATGGCCAAAAGAATTCAAACGCGGCAAACTTTTCAAGAAGGCAATTTGAAGTTGTAAGTTTAACTCACTCTTAAAAAAAATAAAAAGGATATTGATAAAAGCTGAACATCAGGAATTACTAGACGCATGCAAATCCAATCTACCCAAAGGTATCACCTCTCACCAGTGAGAATGACCATCAGCAAAAAGTCTACAAACAACAGATGTTGAAGAAGTTGTGGAGGATAGCGTAACCTCTAGGTCTAAGTGGGATGTAAACTGGTAACAGCCAATAATCGGAATAGAACGGCAGTGCGTTTCAAGGTAAGCATTGAGTTACCATATGATCCGGAAGGCCCACTATTGGGCCTGTCACCTGTGGAGGCCAGAATCAAAAAGACACGGGATGGAAAATCGTGTATTGCAGCAGTAGTTACAATAGCCAAGACATGGAAGCAACAAAAATGTCCATCATCAGATGAATGGACGAAAAAGAGGTCAATGTACACAATGGAATATTAGACACAGAAAGGAAAGAAAAAACGCCGTTTGCCGCACCATAGATGAGGCTAGAGATAATCACACAACTTGAGGTAAGTCAGAAAGCGAGAGACACATATCCTATGATATCACGTATAGGTGTTATCTAAAAATTGATATTAATCAACGTATGTCCACAGAGAAGGACACTCACGTATTCAGGAAACACACTTGTGATTAACCAGATGGAAAGGTGTGAGGAATGTATAACGGAGGATATTGTGTTTAACAGACATATGCTAATACTTTTAAAAGAGAGAATCAACAAACACATACCGAACACCAAGAGACGTCTACACAACATTCTGTAATAACCTATATGGAACAGGATCTAAAAATGAAAAGATAAATGTATCAATGAAACAGATTCTGTACACCTGGAACAAGCAAAATATTGCAATCAAATTTGCCCTGATAAAAATGAAAATTAAGCTACGAATACCAACAACAAGATAGTAGACATATCTTCTGGGGGGTTTGTCCTGGCACATTCCACTCTAATTTACAACCTACGACCAGGACGTCCAGGAAGGCCCTGTTGCCTTAGTAACCAGAGTTGGGAATATAGAAATGCTGCCGCCTTGTGGTCGTTTCCTGCAAAGGCGGCTTTAAACCCATCGCTAATGGTCACTTAATATTCACAATTCCTACAGGGCTGTAAATGACACCTGCCCTCAAAAAATGTCCTGGTGTAGGTAATCGCCACAGGAATTCAGAACATGGCAAATTTTTCAAGGAAACGGTTTGAAGAGGTAAGTTTTTCTGTTTTGCTTAAAAAAAAAATGGACGTGGATGAAAGCTCAATATACGGAACTATTAGATGCATGCAAATCCAAACTACAAAAGGTATCACCACCCAACAATCAAAATGCCATCAGTAAAATATCTACAAACAATAAATGCTGAAGGGGTTTTAGAGAACTGTGTACCCTCTAGTTGCTGGTGGGATGTCAACTGGTAACAGCCAGTAGTGAGAACAGAATGGAGGTGCGTTGAAAGGTAAAAACTGAGCTACCATATGATCTAGTAGGCCCACTGCTGGGCCTATCCCTTGAGAAGACCAGAATCAAAAAGACACAGGCTGGCAATCCTGCACTGCATCAATATTTAGCGTAGCCAAGAGTTGGAAGCAACCAAAACGTCCATCAACAGATGAATGCACAAAGAAGAAGTGGACCATGTACACAATGGAATATTCGGCATAGAAAAGAATGAAACACTGCTCTTTGCAGCAACATAGATGAGCCTAGAGATAATCAGAGAACATGAGGTAAGTCGGAAAGCAGATGACAAATATCCTGTGATATCACTTCTAGGTGTTACCTAACAACTGACAGAAATGAACATATTTCCACAGAGAAAGACACTCACAGACTTAGAAAACAAACTATGTTTATCTACAAGGAAAGGTGGGAGGCATGGATACATTAAGATTAGGGTTACCATACGTGTACAAATACATATTAAATACATATATCAAAAAGACCGACCATATACCAAGGGAGGTCTACTGAACGCTCTGTAATAATTTACACGGGGGCTTCCCGGGTGGCGCCGTGGTTAAGAATCCGCCTGGCAATGCAGGGGACACGGCGTCGATCCCTGGTCCGGGAAGATCCCACATGCCGCAGAGCAACTAAGCCCGTGCACCACAACTACTGAGCCTGCGCTCTAGAGCCCACGAGCCACGACTACTGAGCCCACACACCAAAACTACTAAAGCCCGCACGCCTAGAGTACGTGCTCCACAACAAGAGAAGCCACTGCGGTGAGAAGCCCGTGCAGCGCAACGGAGAGTAGCCCCCGCTCACCGCAACGAGAGACAGCCCACATGCAGCAACGAAGATCCAACTCAGCCAAAAATAAATAAATAAATAAAATAAGTTTATTAAAATAAATAGTAATTTACATGGGAAGAGGATCTGTACATGTATAGATATATATGATGTTCAATTGAACCTGATTGTGCCCACCTAGGACAAACACTATTCTAATCATTACCCCACTTTAAAAAATTAAACCCAGGAACAACAATCAATGAGACATAAACTTACTGGGGTTTTCCCGGGCACATTCCATTCTAATTTACAACCTAGCAACACGACTTTCAGGAAGGCTCTGCTGCCCTACTAACCAGATTTGGAATGGAGAAATGCTGTCACCATGTGGCCGTTTCCCACAACAGCAGCTTTAATCACAGGGCTAACGGTCCCTTAAGATTCACAGTAATTGTAGGGCTGTAAATGACACGTGTCCTCAAAAAATGTCCTGGGGTAGGTAATGGTCAAAAAAGTTCACAACACGGAAAAGTTTTCAAGAAAACAATTTGAAGAGGTAAGTTGTACTCACTCTTTTGTTTACAAAAATAGAAGAACATGGATAAAACCTCAATATCAGGAATTATTGGTTGGATGCAAATCCAAACTACAAAAGGAGTCCGCCACCCAATATTCAAAATGACATCAGTAAAAAGTATACAAACAATGAATGGTGACGGGTTTGTCGAGAAATCCATACCCACTATGCTGTTGGTTGGATGTAAACTGGTAACAGCGAATCATGAGAACAGAACGGATCTGCGTTTAAAAGCTGAAAACTGAGCTACCATACGATGAGGCCGATCCCCTTAAGGGCCTATAACCTAAGAAGACCAGAATCGGAAAGACACAGACAGGAAAACATGCACTACAGCAATATTTACAATAGCCAAGACATGCAAGCAAAGAAAATGTCCATCAACAGAGAAATGGACAAAGAAGAAGTGGTATAAGTACCGAATGGAACGTTAGCCTCAGAAAAATATGATCAATGCCGCTTTCAGGATTACAGATGAGCCTAGAAATAATCATACTGCGTTAAGTAAGTCAAAAGGGAATGACAAATATCCTATGACATCATTTATAGATGTTATCCTAAGATTGCTACCAATGAACATATTTCCACAGAAAAGGACGCTCACAGATTTAGAAAACAAACGAAAGGTTAACCGAAATGAAAGGTGGGAAGACGGATAAATTGGGATTATGGGGGTAACATACATATACTAAGGTATGTTAAATGTATATAAACATATAAACTATATGAATTATCTAATCACCAATACATATAAAATATATAATGACCAAACACCTACCAAATATCAAGGGAGGTCTACTCAACACTCTGTAATAACATACATGGTAACAGGATCCGAAGATGAACAGATATATGTACGTATAATTGACCCGATTCTGTACAGCCAGACAATCACAACACTCTAATCAAATTTGCTCCGATAGGGGCTTCCCTGGTGTGGCAGTGGTTGAGAATCTGCCTGCCAATGCAGGGGACACGGGTTCGAGCCCTGGTATGGGAAGATTCCACGTGCCGCGGAGCAACTAGGCCCGTGAGCCAAAACTACTGAGCCTGCGCGTCTGGAGCCTGTGCTCCGCAACAAGAGAGGCCGCGATAGTGAGAGGCCCGCGCACCACGATGAAGAGTGGGCCCCGCTTGCCACAGCTATAGAAAGCCCTCGCACAGAAACGCAGACCTAACACGGGCAAAAATAAATAAATTAATTATTTAATAAAATAGAAAAATTTTACTCCGATAAGAGATATAAACTGAATTTAAAAAACAAACATAAGTAAGGAGATATAAACTTCTGGGCGTTTGTCTGAGCACATTCCACTCTAATTTACAACCGAGGAACACGACGCCCAGGAAGACTCTGTTGCTCTAGTAACAAGAGTTGAAGACATAATAATGCTGCCGCCTTGTGGCTCTTTCCCACAACAGCAGCTTTAAACACAGTGCTTATGGTCACTTAATATTCACAGGAATGCAGGGCTGTAAATGACACGTGCCCACAAAATATGCCCTGGGGTAGGGAATAGCCAAGAGAATTCAACACATGACAAAATTTTCAAGAAGTCAATATGAAGAGGGAAGTTGTACTCACTCTTTAAGAAAAAGAAAAAGAAAAAAAGGACATACCCAAAGCTCAGTATAAGGAATTATTAGATGCATGAAAATCCAACCTCCAAAAAGGTTTCACCTCACACCTATCACGTGACAATCACAAAAAGTCTGCAAACCATAAATGCTGAAGGGGTTTTAGAGAACTGTATACCTTCTAGCTGCTGGTGGGATGTAAAGCGGTAACAGCACTAATGAAAACAGAATGCAGGTGCTTTAAAAGGTAAAAATTGAGCTACCATATGATCCGGCAGGGCACCTTCTGGGTCTATAACCTACGACCACCAGAATCGGAAAGACAGAGGCAGGCAAATGTGCACTGCAGCAATATTTAAATAGCCAAGACACGGAAGCAAAAAAAAAAAGGTCCAAAAACAGATGAATGGACAAAGAAGCAGTGGTATATGTACAGAATGGAATATTAGCCATGAAAAAAATAAAACAATGCCATTTGCAGCACCACAGATGAGCCTAGAGATAACCACAAAACGTGAAGTAAGTCAGAATGAAAAGAAAAATGTCCTATGAGATCACTTATGTTATCTGAAAATTCATATAAATAAACATAATGCCAGAGAGAAAGAGAATCTCAGATTGAGAAAACAAACTTATGGTTAAGCCTATGAAAAGGTGTGAGGAATGGAGAAATTAGGATATTGGGATTAACAAACATAGACTAATACATATAAAATATAGAATCACCAAAGACCTATGGAATACCAAGAGTGGTCTACTCATCACTCTGTAATAACCTACATGGAAAAGGACACGAAGATCAACAGATATATGTATATGTGTAAATGAACAAGATTCTGTACCCCTAGAACAAACGACAGTTTGAAGTCAAATTGGCTCTGATAAACACTATAAATTAAAGACACAAACAAGAATTAAGGAGGCTAAAAGTTATGAGGGTTTGTCCTGCCACATTCCACTCTAATGTGCAACCTAAAAGCACAACTTGCAGGAAGGTTCTGTTTCCCTAGCAAGCAGAGTTGGTAACGTAGAAATGCCGCCACCCTAAGGCCGTTTCCTCAAACAGCAGCTTTAAATCCACTGCTAATGGTCACTAACATTCAGAAGGACTGCAGGGGTGTAAATGACTCACGCCCTCAAAAAATGTCCTGGGGTAGGCAATGGCCAAAAGAATTCAAACGCGGCAAACTTTTCAAGAAGGCAATTTGAAGTTGTAAGTTTAACTCACTCTTAAAAAAAATAAAAAGGATATTGATAAAAGCTGAACATCAGGAATTACTAGACGCATGCAAATCCAATCTACCCAAAGGTATCACCTCTCACCAGTGAGAATGACCATCAGCAAAAAGTCTACAAACAACAGATGTTGAAGAAGTTGTGGAGGATAGCGTAACCTCTAGGTCTAAGTGGGATGTAAACTGGTAACAGCCAATAATCGGAATAGAACGGCAGTGCGTTTCAAGGTAAGCATTGAGTTACCATATGATCCGGAAGGCCCACTATTGGGCCTGTCACCTGTGGAGGCCAGAATCAAAAAGACACGGGATGGAAAATCGTGTATTGCAGCAGTAGTTACAATAGCCAAGACATGGAAGCAACAAAAATGTCCATCATCAGATGAATGGACGAAAAAGAGGTCAATGTACACAATGGAATATTAGACACAGAAAGGAAAGAAACAACGCCGTTTGCCGCACCATAGATGAGGCTAGAGATAATCACACAACTTGAGGTAAGTCAGAAAGCGAGAGACACATATCCTATGATATCACGTATAGGTGTTATCTAAAAATTGATATTAATCAACGTATGTCCACAGAGAAGGACACTCACGTATTCAGGAAACACACTTGTGATTAACCAGATGGAAAGGTGTGAGGAATGTATAACGGAGGATATTGTGTTTAACAGACATATGCTAATACTTTTAAAAGAGAGAATCAACAAACACATACCGAACACCAAGAGACGTCTACACAACATTCTGTAATAACCTATATGGAACAGGATCTAAAAATGAAAAGATAAATGTATCAATGAAACAGATTCTGTACACCTGGAACAAGCAAAATATTGCAATCAAATTTGCCCTGATAAAAATGAAAATTAAGCTACGAATACCAACAACAAGATAGTAGACATATCTTCTGGGGGGTTTGTCCTGGCACATTCCACTCTAATTTACAACCTACGACCAGGACGTCCAGGAAGGCCCTGTTGCCTTAGTAACCAGAGTTGGGAATATAGAAATGCTGCCGCCTTGTGGTCGTTTCCTGCAAAGGCGGCTTTAAACCCATCGCTAATGGTCACTTAATATTCACAATTCCTACAGGGCTGTAAATGACACCTGCCCTCAAAAAATGTCCTGGTGTAGGTAATCGCCACAGGAATTCAGAACATGGCAAATTTTTCAAGGAAACGGTTTGAAGAGGTAAGTTTTTCTGTTTTGCTTAAAAAAAAAATGGACGTGGATGAAAGCTCAATATACGGAACTATTAGATGCATGCAAATCCAAACTACAAAAGGTATCACCACCCAACAATCAAAATGCCATCAGTAAAATATCTACAAACAATAAATGCTGAAGGGGTTTTAGAGAACTGTGTACCCTCTAGTTGCTGGTGGGATGTCAACTGGTAACAGCCAGTAGTGAGAACAGAATGGAGGTGCGTTGAAAGGTAAAAACTGAGCTACCATATGATCTAGTAGGCCCACTGCTGGGCCTATCCCTTGAGAAGACCAGAATCAAAAAGACACAGGCTGGCAATCCTGCACTGCATCAATATTTAGCGTAGCCAAGAGTTGGAAGCAACCAAAACGTCCATCAACAGATGAATGCACAAAGAAGAAGTGGACCATGTACACAATGGAATATTCGGCATAGAAAAGAATGAAACACTGCTCTTTGCAGCAACATAGATGAGCCTAGAGATAATCAGAGAACATGAGGTAAGTCGGAAAGCAGATGACAAATATCCTGTGATATCACTTCTAGGTGTTACCTAACAACTGACAGAAATGAACATATTTCCACAGAGAAAGACACTCACAGACTTAGAAAACAAACTATGTTTATCTACAAGGAAAGGTGGGAGGCATGGATACATTAAGATTAGGGTTACCATACGTGTACAAATACATATTAAATACATATATCAAAAAGACCGACCATATACCAAGGGAGGTCTACTGAACGCTCTGTAATAATTTACACGGGGGCTTCCCGGGTGGCGCCGTGGTTAAGAATCCGCCTGGCAATGCAGGGGACACGGCGTCGATCCCTGGTCCGGGAAGATCCCACATGCCGCAGAGCAACTAAGCCCGTGCACCACAACTACTGAGCCTGCGCTCTAGAGCCCACGAGCCACGACTACTGAGCCCACACACCAAAACTACTAAAGCCCGCACGCCTAGAGTACGTGCTCCACAACAAGAGAAGCCACTGCGGTGAGAAGCCCGTGCAGCGCAACGGAGAGTAGCCCCCGCTCACCGCAACGAGAGACAGCCCACATGCAGCAACGAAGATCCAACTCAGCCAAAAATAAATAAATAAATAAAATAAGTTTATTAAAATAAATAGTAATTTACATGGGAAGAGGATCTGTACATGTATAGATATATATGATGTTCAATTGAACCTGATTGTGCCCACCTAGGACAAACACTATTCTAATCATTACCCCACTTTAAAAAATTAAACCCAGGAACAACAATCAATGAGACATAAACTTACTGGGGTTTTCCCGGGCACATTCCATTCTAATTTACAACCTAGCAACACGACTTTCAGGAAGGCTCTGCTGCCCTACTAACCAGATTTGGAATGGAGAAATGCTGTCACCATGTGGCCGTTTCCCACAACAGCAGCTTTAATCACAGGGCTAACGGTCCCTTAAGATTCACAGTAATTGTAGGGCTGTAAATGACACGTGTCCTCAAAAAATGTCCTGGGGTAGGTAATGGTCAAAAAAGTTCACAACACGGAAAAGTTTTCAAGAAAACAATTTGAAGAGGTAAGTTGTACTCACTCTTTTGTTTACAAAAATAGAAGAACATGGATAAAACCTCAATATCAGGAATTATTGGTTGGATGCAAATCCAAACTACAAAAGGAGTCCGCCACCCAATATTCAAAATGACATCAGTAAAAAGTATACAAACAATGAATGGTGACGGGTTTGTCGAGAAATCCATACCCACTATGCTGTTGGTTGGATGTAAACTGGTAACAGCGAATCATGAGAACAGAACGGATCTGCGTTTAAAAGCTGAAAACTGAGCTACCATACGATGAGGCCGATCCCCTTAAGGGCCTATAATCTAAGAAGACCAGAATCGGAAAGACACAGACAGGAAAACATGCACTACAGCAATATTTACAATAGCCAAGACATGCAAGCAAAGAAAATGTCCATCAACAGAGAAATGGACAAAGAAGAAGTGGTATAAGTACCGAATGGAACGTTAGCCTCAGAAAAATATGATCAATGCCGCTTTCAGGATTACAGATGAGCCTAGAAATAATCATACTGCGTTAAGTAAGTCAAAAGGGAATGACAAATATCCTATGACATCATTTATAGATGTTATCCTAAGATTGCTACCAATGAACATATTTCCACAGAAAAGGACGCTCACAGATTTAGAAAACAAACGAAAGGTTAACCGAAATGAAAGGTGGGAAGACGGATAAATTGGGATTATGGGGGTAACATACATATACTAAGGTATGTTAAATGTATATAAACATATAAACTATATGAATTATCTAATCACCAATACATATAAAATATATAATGACCAAACACCTACCAAATATCAAGGGAGGTCTACTCAACACTCTGTAATAACATACATGGTAACAGGATCCGAAGATGAACAGATATATGTACGTATAATTGACCCGATTCTGTACAGCCAGACAATCACAACACTCTAATCAAATTTGCTCCGATAGGGGCTTCCCTGGTGTGGCAGTGGTTGAGAATCTGCCTGCCAATGCAGGGGACACGGGTTCGAGCCCTGGTATGGGAAGATTCCACGTGCCGCGGAGCAACTAGGCCCGTGAGCCAAAACTACTGAGCCTGCGCGTCTGGAGCCTGTGCTCCGCAACAAGAGAGGCCGCGATAGTGAGAGGCCCGCGCACCACGATGAAGAGTGGGCCCCGCTTGCCACAGCTATAGAAAGCCCTCGCACAGAAACGCAGAAATAACACGGGCAAAAATAAATAAATTAATTATTTAATAAAATAAAAAAATTTTACTCCGATAAGAGATATAAATTAAATTTAAAAAACAAACATAAGTAAGGAGATATAAACTTCTGGGGGTTTGTCTGAGCACATTCCACTCTAATTTACAACCGAGGAACACGATGTCCAGGAAGACTCCGTT